>NW_013665679.1:1116537-1135732 GCF_000517525.1 Limulus polyphemus
GACGTGTTACTAGGGTCACGTGACCTCCGCTGTCGTAACACTATCAATAACTAACTTATGATTGACTATCTCCTCACTCAGAAATAACTGGAAAAGCATAATTATAAAAACCAATTTGATTTTAGCAGATAAAAATTTTTCCAACCTCTATCCAAAAGAAATCCATATACAAAATCAATGAACGGTCTCGCTTCATGTAACAAAGTTGATAGGGGTATGATTAAGAAACATTTGTTTTCATTTTAATCATTGACAAAAGTAGAGCAAGACGTTTGAGTAAATGTAGTGAACTATATGGTTGCCATCTTCTTTAAGACATCTGTGTCACGTTTGATTAGTATGTTAGTATAGAAAGTTTAAATTCTTCCCATTTCTGACCAATACATATTTAATTTTTTCAATCAACTTCTTTATATATTAGTATTATATAAGCCATATTATTCCCTGTCTCAATTAGCTTAGCAGGATGAGTGTTCCACCTTCACATAGAATTGTTTTTAATTTTCGCAAAAACACGTGTCTAGTCGTGTAAATTGTTGGTAAGGAGTGGGCTAAAGTAGTTTCGTTCTAATTATCTATTTCTCTGGATCATTTTCCTTTGTAAGTACATGCGCTTTCTCGTAGAAAAAGATTGATATTTAATAAAACATTAAGTAAAGGAGAATAGGGATTTTTCTCATAGGAAAGTGGGGTATGAATCATCAAATGACATGGGTGACACATGTGCATTGAGAGAGATAGCACTATAGGGTTTGATATACTGTACTCTTGCAGCCTAGAACACATTTGAGGTTTAGGACCAGATTTGTAGTATTAGTGCTGTCAATCGTCCAGTGTAGTCGTCACTTTGACTTTTGCTGTAAGTAAAGATCACTTCTAATTTTAATTTCGATGACGAGGAACCCACTTTGAGACTAATAATGGCTGGAGACGGCTTGAATGGGTAATGAAGAAAAACTTTAATATAACAGCAAATGTACAATGTTTCGACAAGGTTTTGTCATCATCAGGTACCTCCAGCCATTATTACACTTCTAATTTTATTTACATCGAGTTCATTCTCGTTCCTATTTCAACTTATTTTGAGTCTCAGAATTCAGAAGTAACTCCATTATATTTTTTCTGTCGAGCCTCAAATTGCGAGTTTACTACCGAATCTGAATGGGAAATCAGTATATTTGTCTATACTAAAAATAAGTTAATTAGGAGAAACTTTGGTGTTGTATCCGTAAGAATTGCTTTTGCGAGTTTTTCTGAATTTCTTGACAGTTGAATTTTACTTTCCTCTTTGTGTGATTTAAAGTTAACAACTTCATGCGAGAGGAAGTGATATTTTCCATAAGTAGAAGACTTATAACCAAGATGAAGAATCTGTCATTGTTGATAGAAGGCTGTATGAGACAATGGTTGGATCTCCAAAAAGTCCACTGCTGAATGTGAGACCCATTCATCAAAGATATATGACTATGATTTTGAGGGTAAATCATAAATAGCAATTTTAAAAGGCAGTACCACTTGATTTTTTAGGGTAAACCATAAAAAATCAGTTTTAAAAGGCAGTACCACTTGATGTTTGAGGGTAAACCATAAAGATTAGTTTTAAAAGGCAGTATCACTTGATTTTTGAGGGTAAACCATAAAGAAAAATCAAGTAGCACTGCCTTTTAAAGCTGTTCTTTATGGTTTACCCTCAAAAATCAAGTAGCACTGCTCTCTAAAACTGCTCTTTATGGTTTACCCTCAAAAATCAAGTGATACTGAAAACTGATTAATGATCAAAGTACTATAGTATGATGTATATACCAAAAGGACTACTTTATAAAGTTTATTAAGAGCTTATTTATCCCCCCTTCCTCCATGTTCATTTTTTACTTAAATGATTTAGGAAGTGATTTTTTTGTCCTATATTTTGAATTTGTTTGGCAGGCATAGGTATTATGTAAATAAAAATATATCTTAACAGAATATTGTAAATTAAAAATTATTTCTTAGATCAATTAAACATACTCTAATTCCATTGAAATGGCCTATAAATTTCTTATAACTTTTCAGGTACAGGTGTACCTTCTTTATTCAAAAGCTCGTCATGCTGGTTATTGTTAAGGTTTTTATTGCATGAATTCACAATAATAACAGAGAGTGGCCCAGGTATGCTTCCAAATCCAAGAAAGAAACCTAGCGTGGAGCTCCCAAAGAAATCAGAATATTACGCCTACTGCCAACCATGTTGATGAAGTATGCAGATACTATATATCATATTCTCCCTTGATTTTTCTAAGTTCTAACTTTGGAACCAGTATTTTCAAGTCTCACAAGTAGTGGAATCTATTACTCTATGGTATCAAGGGTCAGGACATTCAACAAAAGTGTATGTTCCCATCGTGCTGCAAGACAATCTATATTGTGTTGCATGGTTCACACACAGTTAGCAGTGAAATTTCTAACACACATGTAGTAGCATAATTCTTGAAGAATATTAGAGCTACGAGGAGTATTTTTCTTTGTTATGTAGTATCTGTGTTCATCATCCACTAGTTTACCCAGAGATGTCAACCAGTGCAATTTTGGCATAGCAATTATTATAGTGGTTGGATGCTACAAGTAACACTTCAGGAACTCTAGAAAGTAATAAAATCTAGCATGAATACTCCTTGCCTTTCAGGGAAGTGAAACATAGCACAAATTAAGAAGTGTAGTGCAGATGCACATAACATGTGATAGTTGCACAGGTAACTAAGGGCAGAAGAATGTGTACTGTATTGTTGTTATAAATAACGTGTTGTAGCTAATGTGCCCCATATATCTTTGGCAGGAAATGCTTAAAACTTTGCACAATGCAAGGACTGAGGCTATCAAATGTCACAAGTAACTGTGCTATTGTACGAGGGTATTTATAATGTCCACATTCACATCAAGATATTTATCAGTGGCGTAAACATTGTGTGTCCTGCCCAGAGGAACATTAACTGAGACAAACATCTAATGCCATGATAACATTATTATGTAGGGATGAGGCCTGCCTTAGTTGATGCATATGAATTTATATATCATTAATTAGGAAAGATGTATAAGAAAGATGCTACAATGAAATAGTTAAGGAAAGAACATTTGAGCAAGGAGACTGGATATGGCTTTAGTACATGCCAATGGCACAGAAGCAGCTGTTCTAGTTGGAGAGGTCCTTATTTTCCTTTCCAGCAACTTGGTTCATTAAACTATCGAATACAGTGGTAATGTTGCAAATTAAACACATTGACAAGATATAGCCATCTGTCACTAATGGACCTTTCATGCACTGACTAAGCCAAGAATCAACAGTTGAGACTGGCAAGTCATAAAATAGCAAGAGTACAGGTTTTTATCATCTTCAACTCAGTTAATGAGAAGGAGGATGCTCTTAGTACTTGTATGGCTGTCTAAGAGGGTTAGATGAAGCACTAGCAAAGAAGCCATTTGACAGAACAAATGATAGGTCAAGATGTCAACACCAACCTCCTGAGAAATATGGCTGGGATGAATTTTCTGACCAGCAGTTAGTACAGTCAGTCGATTGTAGTATCAATGACTTGCTTTTTACTATAAAGTATGTGTAGCAGTATATTATAATAATCAAATGAAAATCGTACAAAGTTAGGACAGAGCTTGAAATAATTTTATAATACATGTGAAGAATGAATTTCGAATAAAGTTATTTCCAACTACACACATACTGTCAACACTGATGTGATTATTGATACAAAATTCATACCATATAGAAAAATCATTTGTACTTTCTTGTTTATGTGTAGAAAAAGTAGATTTTTTAACCTGTCAGTTATAACACAGTTGTACTCAAGTGCAATACACTTTCATATTTAATCATTTCTTTATACAAGTTTCCATTTTGCAAATATAGTGAAATAAACTTCTGTTTGTAAAACCATATCTTGAATTTGTATCAAACTAATGTTTACATCTAATATTTTCATTGTTCAGTATTTAAAGTTATTCATAACATTTTTTACTTGATTGCACTATTAAACAAGTTAGATTTTACAAAATCAAGTAATATTTTTGAATTCTTTCCTCCAACTTCTTAACACAATATAAACTGATTTTGTCAACCTAATAAAAATACTTCATCTACAAGTTGAATTTTGAATATTCATTACTTACTTTTAACTTGTTGCAACATCTGTTAAAAATATTTATTAATTCAATTTGTAACTGTGATCTGTATACTTTATCCTATAGATATGTATCCTATGATTTCTAATATTATCCTACTAAAAACCCAGAACATTAATGCCTAAATTTATAAGAAGCAAAGTAAACAATCTGATCATTAGCAATTTTAAAAAGAACAGAAAACTCCTATTTAATACATCTTTGAAAACTTCATGATAACTCATTGTGAAAGCTTTGTCCACATTAGAATAGGTCACTTAATTAAGTATGAAAATATTTCTATCTAGAATATAACACATCAGATTTGCTTACTTAAGTCTTTACCAACAACAGTTAAAAACCTGGGCATGTGCACTTAAAGCACTGCTTGAATAAACATGTATTTAACTTGTATATAAAAATACAAATAAAAATTCACTTTACAATAGCTAAAATGTTATAATGATAGCAGTAAAACTGTGAACATTGGTTAAAACAAGTAACAATTTTCAGAATGTGCATACGTGCTTACATACTGTTATTAGTTTTCAGCTTGTTTGTATGTAGGATCACTAAAACAAAAATAATATTTTGATAAACTTATTAGCAACTTTCAATCCATTAAAATTAATGTTTTGTAAAGTAGTTGTGAATTGTTTGTATCATTAACAAGATAGGCAGATGATATGTAAAATTTTCAACATTTTTCTATCATATTACTTACAACAAATACAAAAATGTAGAATATTTTGTTACTAAAAAGGTCAGTATTTGTCTATCAAAACAATTTATATAAATAAATAGATCCCCGTCTTTAACAAATTATACTCACAACTGCTCCAATTCTCTACCTATTCATATTTATTAACACTGAAGTTTCAAATATAACAGAAACGTATAACTTTCATACAAAATAATAACAGTCGATATATACCATATGTTTTTACTCCTTTGGCCAATATCACATATTACTTTAATTTATTATTTTAAATTGTCTGAATTCTGTATGTAAACTCACTTTTTGATATATCCGTTGAGTCTGAATTTTACTACTATAAAATTCACTCTTGGGTCATTATAATTAATATCAGTGATCTTTAAGTAAATGAAGAAACTGATTTAACACAATGTATACAAGTCTCAACACACATTATATTAAATACCTTCCACATCATCAAAGGTGGTGCTTCAGTGCCATGAGTTTGGTATTTCAAGTAAATTTTAGTTACTGTTAATATTCTCTTTTACTTCAGATTGCCAATTAAGCTTAAAGATATCAATGAAATGTGACATGCAAGTAAAAAGCTTTCAGTTTCTCACACAACAGACATATAGAATTTTTATTGAAAAACAAACAAACCCTGTACTACATACTGAAATTAACATGAGCAACATTTTATAAACCTTCAAATCAAATATAAATGAAAATGACATATTGTCAACTATGGCAAGCAATTTGAATTTTTTCTAAAAACCAATACATTATAAACACAATAGCATCTTACATAGTTTAAAAGCTTAGTTATATTTCTGTTGTTAAGTACATGTAGAATCTGTAGGGCACAACCACATCATGTGCATGAGAAAGATTAAATAAAATTCAGACACTCTTACTTCATGTATTTTCAGCACTTAAGCTCACAATAACACTGAGTATTTACTATTAGGTAGATAAATACCTGCTCCTTCACTTAAGAATATTAAAACCTCATTGAGTACTCAACTTTATGTTCCTTACTCAACTCTTATAAGTTGATTTTTAATTATTTAAATATATGTATTACACCATTTGATTTCATATTTTTGTTTCCATGTGTATCACTTTAATAGTAACTAAAAATAATTGTTTTCTGGAATGATTAAATTAAACATACAAATTTAGTACAACTACAAAGTTAACAGTTAAAACCTAATACCCAAACACTTCTACTCTACATATCTTCAAATGTTACACAATGTTAACTACAAACGACTGCACATCTTCACCAACATTACATTCTCCTAGTAACAATGCCATAAATACTAGCAAAGGTTAATAATCTGAATAAAAATAAAGAGCATTTTACCTGGCTAAATTTAACCTTTAACCAAATATAACATAAAAACATGAAAGCATTCATTAATACAACTGAATCTAACAAGTTATAAGTAATATTAAAAAGTTTTACATGTAGTATATAAATGATTTAAAGCAAGGACCATATTTCATAAAAAATATTAAAACGTTCTCAAAGTAACTTCTTTATAACTAAGCTTTGGCAACAATTTCACAGTGCAGTACTTGAACCAATCAAACTTACATTTATACCATTTTTTTTTTACAATGTCACTTTCACCAACTATTAGAATAAGAGAGAACATACCAGTAATAAAAATCGATGTTTCATTTCCATAAAGACTGTATAATGTACAGACACATCCATCATAGGAACTGGAAATACACCTATACCATCATATAACAAGAGATAATTCACACAAGGAATTCAAAGTACCACAAAGATGGCATAGGATAAACCCAACCAATGTATACAAGTAGACTGTGGTAGTAAAAGGGAGAAAGCACTATACAGAACAGAACATGATTGCACCATTGAAATGGCACACAACACATCCACCATGGGACCTAATCTGTCAATAGGAATTCTAGGAATAGAAATAACACAAAGAAGACCCCTCATGGGAGTAATAAGCACCACAAAGATAGTATTATCCCTGTCTGAAAAATATTTAGCTTGTATCATCTTAAATTGTTTTTGTTAGAATAATCACCTGAATCTTTTGCTTCTAAGGGCATTTACACTTAAAATCCCTCATTGATGAATGAATTAGTCACATATTCCCATTTACTCTGTCACATTTCAGCAACTACAACAAATTATACCTTCTCAGACATGTAGGAGAATGGCATCATGTATAAAGAAAAGGTTATTTTATGCATTTTAACAGCTACATCAAGCTTCTTATAAAAAGCAAAAATCCTTTTAAATTAGAATTTACAAAGAAACACAAAACAAATCACCAGAAACATGTATACAAAACTCATAAATATACCACAAACACAATTCTATATTATCAGTGTATGGATTCCATATCATATTAATTATGTTTAAATTCAAAACTTAACTCTTTCAATTTAACAAAAAATCAAAATGATCCACAATTATCTTGATTAGTAAAACAATAAAATCAATTCACCATTTTTTTGAAAAACATGGTTGGTATATCTCACTATACACTGCATTTAGTGGTGTTTAAATTGTTTTCAAGTGAAGCCTGATCATGGTTGATAGATTAACTCTTCACTATATATCTATTACAAATGAACTACAACTTCATAGGTTTGTGTATGATCCATTCCTTACACTTCAGAAGTAAAATGTAGGTTAGAATTTTATGTTGTGCATAGTGCTCATACAAACCCGAAGGGGGCAAAAGTAATAAAAAATACATGCAATCTATATTGTACAGCAGGATAAGAGCATTTCTGACATTCATTCTAATATTAACTATCAAGTTATTTTACCATACTCCATGCTCTCATACAAGGCTTAAAAATAATTTTTGATGGGATAGAATGAATCTATACAATAGCAATTAATACTACAAGTTTCAAACTTCAGGTGAACAAAAAATAGATCTTCAGAACTTCAGTGTATGATTTCATACTGTTGTTAAAAGATGCTAACAATTCTAATTTTCACTAAAATATATAAACACCAAGGGCATTAACAAAAGGTTCCAAGTAACCCAGATAATCTAGGGAAAGAAGAGTGAAAATATTGAACAAAGACATTTGTCAAAACTACTGTAAGAAATATAATGAACATAAAAATTTTTTCTAATTAATTTTCAAATTATAATCCTTATTCTGCCTCAAAGTCATCCATATAAAAACAGATCTAGTACAAAACTAGATAAAGTGTGGCATGACACTTAAGTTTTAAAACCAAGTATCCTGCTAAACAACTAAATCTGTATATATTAATTTTTAGGAAATCACTTACTTATGTTTTAAGTACATAATTTTTTTAAATTAAATAAAGCATTTTTTTTGTTTTTAATACACCAATTAAGTGCAATTTTGTTTTACTAAATGAGTATCAAATATTCAAAATCTATGGAATTCTCTAGGGATAGAGTTGAGAAATATTAGACCATAGAATCTATTAATAAGACTAAATATTTTATACTTATATGATTCAATAAGTACAATGAAAAATTTAAAATCTCACACATTATTCTGAAAATTTTGTAAGACCTCTAGAGTGAGTTAATGTATGAACGCATCCTAACCTCTTTAACGATGCTATACACTATAAGGTGTTCACTACTGTCAGCAATAATATTAATATCCTGTTAATTTTACAGTTTATTACAGATTTTCGTATTTATAATAAATCATGTACAAATCAACAAAATTCCCCTTTCCTTACTTTCTAGATATTTTACTAAAGTTATGTTATTATAATACTTCATTTATTTATATTAGTTACTAAACATACATACACAAGCACCTTTCTCTCGTGTAAACTATTGACAATCAGTTTTGCAGGAATTATTGATAATAAATTCTATTAGATATAAATTAGTAAAGCACTGTACTTCATTTACTTTGGTAACACATTTATCCATTTTTTATGATTGAGATAAAATTATCAGTCAACTCTTACTAGGTTATGTTGATCTCTCTCAACCATGAAAAACAAACTTGTTGTTGCAAAATCTTTGCATTTCTGACATGAAATATGTATATAACCTGACAGTTTCTACTCCAAGTTTCATTCAATCATAAAGACTTTGTTTCATGTACCACCAAGTTACAAGTGTACTTCCCAACAAGATGTTACAGTACTTGTTTCCCACCTTTTAAGTGTATTTTGTTTCTTACTAAGCATCTTATAAGAGCATCATCAATATAACTGCCAACTGAACATGTGGTGGAAATGAAAATATTGGTCATCTGTCTCATTAATTGTTTAGCAAGAAACCTTTAATTACTAAGCTTTTGAATTGCTCAAAACCAAGTTACAATGCCTGCCTGAAATATTGATTTCTTGTAATCTAACTTAATTTGGAAATTCTATAAAAATGTTATATTTCCCCAGTAAGAAAGCCCTTACTGTACAGAGAGAATATCGCAAAGAGAGTAGCTTTTGCAAATGAACATATATATCCTGGTCTTTGGAACAGTGGCCCAAGATGCTTTGGACAGATAAGGTATACCTTTGAACTGTTTAGTTCCAACAAGAATATATATGTTCTCCAAAGAGCCATTGAGAGGTTGGAAAAGGTATGCCTTTTGCCAACATTTATGCATGAAGGCTCTGTGAGAGTTTTGGGATGCAATATCTACAAATGGTGTTGGCCATCTTCACAAAATTGATGACATCATGGATCAGCATAAATACCACAGACTAGAGAATTTTACATTTGAAAAAGATAATGACCCATAATATACTTCCATGAAATGTCGAGTATATTCAGCAAGAAAAGAAAGCTCAGAAGATCTTCAGTGAATGGAATGTCCACTACGATGCCCAGACTTAGTTAATACTTTCCTCACAAAATTTCCACAATTAAAGGCAAGAAAAGGGCTAACAATGCATAAACATTTATCTCGGCAACAATGACTACAATAAATTAGTTTTCTATAACAATTTAAGCAGCAGTAATAACCAAGATTTATCAAAAGTTGTTATATAAACTTAAAATGTGGGATTTACTAGACTCCATGATTGACAAAAATAAAAGATATACTAAAGAAAATGGAATCAAATTATACTACAAACTTTGACAAAAAACACGCATACACACAATATGATGAAGATGCCAACAATAACCACACTAAATAGTAACATTAAAGAAATTTAAAGATATTGTTTGTGTACTAATGTTGTAGTAACTTCCCTTACGATTAATTTACAGTAATTACAAGTAATTTTCTATATGAAATTACTGACTATTATGAGTGTAAAGATCATAAATGAAACCTAATCAACTTGAACACTACTGTACAAATACTCAATCATGATGTTAGAAAAACACAGTTTCAAAAAATCCAGTAAAGACAAAAATATAAAATCCTATAACCCAAGTGCTTTTGAAAGGTGAAACTTTCTTCATCAGAGCTAAACTGGTAAACTTGTAGATGGCTGTGCTTCATTAGGTTAGGAACAAAAAAGAAAGATATACCATATGTGAAAGAAAGACATAAGACGTAATATATGGCATAGTTTTTCTGGCCAGTTCCTGTGACATAAAATTTATAATTTTTTTCAAACAAATCAAAATCATTACTTCAACCTCTGGTTAATATGCACACAATTCATTTCTCCAAAATTTCAGTGAACTGAAATTTCCAAGTAGTTTAAAAAAAACTATAGTTTTTTGTTATCAAGAAGAAATAAAACAAAAGTATTCAAACTACATTGCTTAAATAAACCTGTAACATGATAGACATTCTAATTCTCTATGGGTTCAGTATGCTCAGGATCTTACACTTACCAATTTCAAGTTTTCCACTGAATTTAATAAATATTTATTATCAATCAAGAGTTCTTGAGAATCTGATTAAAAAGTAAACCTGTAAAATAAAAATATGCATCCATTACTCTTGCACAATCCCATGTACATATAATTCAACATCCTTCACCATAAATGAGCACTTCAAAATCATTCCAAACATAAATTCAGTTTTTAATATACTAATCTGAACTACCAAAATCCATATGGAAAATTAATTTAGTGAACAAAATAATAAAATAGCTCTTTCAAACGTAAAGAGAAAAATTCAACACTTATAATCTTCAAGCCCTTATAGGAACAAAAAGGTACCTTTGGTTAATACTTTCCTCACAAAATTTCCAAGATTAAAGGCAAGAAAAGGGGCTAACAATGCATAAACATTTATCTCGGCAACAACGACTACAATAAATTAGTCTTCTGTAATAATTTAAGCAGCAGTAATGACCAAGATTTATCATAAGTTGTTATATAAACTTAAAAACACCTAACAAATACTGGGATGCTTTAAAAAATATACAAAAAATTAGATGATTGTGATGATGCATCATTCTCATCTACGCTATCATCAAACAAAAGTGACATTGTAGGTGTGCACTTCCATTGGTTGGATTTGTATGTCATTCAGTTGCAGGATTTTCTGCAACACGTGGATTCCTGTAAGAGAAGTTTGATACACAGATTCCACCTGAACATGACTTAGTTCACTTAATCTCATTTTGGAAGGGTAATGTGTACAATAGCCAGGAACATGGGATTTCACATGACATGTATGTCCTTGACGATGAAGAATTAGTAGACTGCTACTGGACGGCTTATTAAAGTTAATCACAGTTGGTAATGTCCGCAAGTTGACTAAATGAACATCACATGGAAAAGGATTTTGAACAAAAGTCAAAAATTTTCTTTGGAAATATTTTTCACTGCCTTCAAATGTCATGACTATAGCAGGGTAATTCAAAATAGAAGACAAGGCATGACCCAATTGACTGAGATTTGGGATTTCTCTGTCAGAGGTGGTCCTTTGACGTTCTTCTAGCAACAACCAAAAATGAGCATTAGTTGGTTTATTGTCTAGCACTCCCTCTCCTAACCCACGACTGTCATCATATGCCAGTCGACGGTCAAGAACTACTTCCAAGTTCCCACTCTGAGAACTTGTACAACCATGAGCATTTGATGTGAGCAGTGTCAAACGGGCTTGTGTATCTTCAATATAAGCAGCAGTGCTCACAGGATAAAAGTTAGCCTCCAAAGGAATGTGATCAAGTCTGATTCGTTGAGTCATCTGGAAACCATTAGAATCGGTGTAAAAAATGTCTTCACTGGCAAGATCACTTTCTAGTCTCATGAATAATTCCAGATTATAATGCTTCCGTTTATAAAGGTCGAATTTTGTTTCAATCTCCAGTCCTGCCCCTAAAGGCCCATCCAGATGATATACTCTAAATGTTGTAGTCGCAGTGTTTGGGTATGTTGTGGTCAGTTCAGACACAAGATGACCTTGAATCAGATGGACAATGGGGAATCTATCAGATATGTTTAAGATTGGGCTTACTGGATTTGGTTGAAATAAATATGCTCCACTACGAAACTCTTCAGAGTTATAATAAAGAAACTTAGTTTCAATTTGACTTGTGATATCCTGAGATAAGAGATGTAAAGACTTAAGTAGTCCAGTATACTTGGAAAAAGTGGCAGATAAGTATGGAGAGTTAAGAGCTATGTTTTCATTATGGATTACTTGGAAGTTAAACAAAGTGTTCTTCAAAGATGAATCCAAAGCATCATTGACAAACACAGACACAGATGGTTCTGATTTTTTGTCTATGCTTTTTTCTCTGATGAAAATTGTGAATGTAGACAATGATAAAGGGAGTAAGTCTGCCAAGAAATTTAACTGATAAACTTTGTCAGTAATTTCTGCTGAGCTACTCCAAATAGGGTTAACTTGTGAGGGAACTTCTTGGTTTGATGAGTTTACTACTCGAACATGAGGGTTCTTAATTAAAACACGAGCCACTTCCTGTCTATGAAAAGGAAAAGAATTAAAAAGGACAATTTTTTGTCCATCAGAACTGGAAACAAGGAGAACATTTTTTTCTGGTAAGCTGTCATAATATAAACGTTTGTCATCAGGAATTAACTTAGGTGTTTCTGACATCTGTCTGTCATCTACACTTTGTTTATAGGTCATATTTTGAAAAAGTAGAACTTTGGCACTAGTAGCAATAACATCTTTCGTACCTTGAAAGCCTTTGAATAATTTCTGGCCATAGTCATGCATAACTCTTTGCTTGGAGGTGCCTGTGATAGCATCATGGTGTTGGAAAAGCCCAAGTGCTTGACGAGCAACAGTTAGATGCTCATAATTTTGATGCATCAGTTCAAGAAACTGAGCATTCCCTTGCTGAGTAACAACTGCTTTTGCAAGACTATACAAGATCTCTGCACTGCGTAGCCAACTTTGAAGATCCCTACAGAATTTCTTCCACATTGGCCGAGTGGTAAAATAGCCAGTCCAATAAGATGGTCTACCATCTGCATATACATCACCATATGGGAAGAAATCTCCTAACAAAGTTGGTGGTTTATCAATGTTCAAGTTTCTCATTCTTTTATGAACTTCTTGAAAATAGTCTCCTAAAGTACCAAACTTAATATCTACATTATAATCTTTGTTAGCATTGATAAAATTAAACAGCTTTTTGTAGTTTTTGTATTGTTGATCCCATTCTACCTCATGATTGTAGCGAAAGTCATCTCCAACCAACACTAGTGCAACATTGTGGGGGAACAGAGAACCAAGGCGGCCATACTGTCCTACAAGAAGATCTGCTTGCTTTTGGACATTTTGTTTATTTATTTGTTCTGCCATGGTTTCAGATATTTCTCCAGGAATCCTTCGAAAATCAAACATTAGACACACTTTCTGATGAGGACCACAGCTGTGCTTAATGCTGTACAAGTCAAAAGGTGACATGTGACATAAAATATCTCCCTCGTGAGACTGATTCTGAGAAAACAAATTAAAGTTTTGCTTCCACCAGAATTCTAGTTGTTGCTTTTCTGCTAAGTACTGCTTCCAGGCAAAATGTGTCCTCTGAATGAACATATTTTTCATTCCAGCTGATTTTAACAAGTATGGAATAGTAGATGAATGACCAAATGGGTCAATTGACCATGCATTCGACGGCACGACCCCAAGAGTAGTTCGTAACCACTGATGTCCTTCAATAAGCTGATCAATCATAGCATGGTAGTGAGCAGCAGCTTCATCTGTCATAACCCAACCTCCTGTAACAATTTCCAACTGACCGTTATTTATAAGATCTTTCACTGTCTTTTGCACTTGTGGTTGGTTCTTCAATCTAGGATAGAAGGATAAAAGTTCATTTTCATCTACTACATATACACATACACCATACATATTTAAGAGCTGGTCTATAGAGATGCACATATGCTCTGTACACAGTAAATTACATGTATAATAAAGCCAGTTTCATATTAAACCATTCTAGTGAATCAATAACAATATGTTACCTCTCAAACTTAAATATTTCAGTGTGGTTAACTACACAGTCTTCATCTAAATACATATACACTACTAGAATTATTTAAGAAAAGTTGATAAAAATGGTCTTACTTGGGAGTTTCCCATATTTTCGTTGCAAATTTATTAACTTTGATTTAACTAGGCCAGAATTCCTAAAAAGTAGTGATACATATACATCATCAGATATGATAGTATTTTTTTTTTCACTTTTGATTATTGTACCATTTAGGCTTTGGTCTAAAGAGTCCGAAACTACAATAAAAACTGAAAATAATTTTGATACAACTTCCAAACTGGTTGTTAAAATTGACCAACTTTGATGTGGGCTGACAACTATATTCAGTGTAAACTTTAAATGTTAACAATAACCACAAGCTTTTGATTAAATGTAGTATCAGACAAAGTTATAATTTTCCTATATTGAAAATGTATTTCTGATAGGTACTTCCCTCTTCTCACTAGATTTGCTATCTCATCCAGTGCTGCCCTCTATATGCAAATTTTTTCCTTATGCATGCCACAAGCTTTCTGCTCCCCCTATCAGAATTGAATGATTCCAACATGTCTCTCATGTAAATCATCATGCGTCTCTTCTCCATCAATAGGAGCGTGACATACGTGATGCATGTGACTCCCTCTATACACCTCTACCAAACTATCACTTCAAGGTTTGGCAGAAAATTTAAGCACCAGAGGAAAGTAGGGAGGAATAGTGGGAAGTGTGAGAATAAGGAAGTACTTATCGGAAATACATTTTCAGTATAGGAAAATTATAACTTTCGATATGGTACTTCCCTCCACTCACAAGATTAGCTAGAATCCCACATTGATTAAGTGGAAGGACCTGTGTAAGGGTATGATAGAAGTACCCCCCAAAAGTGTCTGAAGTGTATTGATTTTTTTGTGTGGTGACATGAGCGGAATTCCAGGGGATGTAGAGGCCGGTGTGTGTGTGTGTGTTCAATACCCTGAAAAACCTCATAAACACAGCCACAAGACTGTCCAATGGACTACATACATGAAGAAATCAACCACATAAAGCATTCCTTCATTCACACCAACAAATTTCCACCAGCTATTGTTGAAAACTCTCCAACATTCCCCACAACAAAATTCAACTCACGAACAAAATTTATACTAACAAACTCAACAACAGAACATTACACAGCAGTTTACCTATTGTCCCTGATACCACCTCAAGAACAATACACACTTGGACAAAACTAGCCATTAAACACAAAATTCCTGTCAATGTCAAATTCTCTCAAAAACCTGGCCCTAAATTAAAATCGTTACTGAACAAAAATTATTTAGAATCACACAATACCAACGTCATTTACAAAATAACATGCAATAACTGCCCAGAATTCTACATCGGAGAAACAGGAAGAAAATCGGAAACCAGATTCATAGAAAGCAATAAAAAACCGTCCCATGTTTTCCAACATTGCATCTCAAAAAGAACATAGTATATCTATTTTAAACAGTAATTTTAAACAAAGAACCAAACATACAGAAACGAAAAATCAAGGAATCCATCTTAATTGAACAAAACAACCCTACTCTAAACCAACACCCTGGAATGCCAAGATATCTCTTCTAAGTCTTGCAACAGTATCCGGTCATGTGACCTCTTTGTTCCATACTCATATATATCTGTGTCAGTGTAAACTACTTGTACCTGATGATGACAAAACCTTGTTGAAACGTTGTACATTTCCTGTTATGTTAAACTTATGTTAAAGTTTTTCTTCATTACCCATTCAAGCCATCTCCAAGCATTATTAGTCTCAAAGTGGGTTCCTCGTCATCGAATTTGTATGTACATTTGTATAGCAGCCTAACGGTCAGACCATTACTAATCAAAACTGCCTTGTGCAGTGTATACAGATGACACCACCTGTTTTCCACAGCAGGGGATTGACTAGTCTAAGTCAAGCTCACAGCATGCAATGTGTCAAATAAAAGTGGTGGCACCATGTAAAAACATGATTGATGAAGATGAGTTGAATTTTTGTGTGGGCAAGCATGTTTGGACTTGCCATGTTGGGCATGTAACATACCAATTATGCTTGTCTGACATTATTTTTACCTGTTCTGTCCAGGCAGACAGTCATTAATGCAAGCACTGGTTAGTTACAATTTTTGAATAAATTTAATATGTTTTAGTATTGTAAATATATACCATTATGGAATACTTCACTTTCATACTACATTATATAAAATTTCACATTCCTTACCTATACAAAGATATTTCACAATATAACATTATAAAGTAGCAACCTTTCGTAATTTTCCACATCTTTAAATTACAAGTGAAAGGTAAAAAAAGACTTTTTTCTGTAATCTACCATTTTTTTTATTTTCATGGTTCATTTCAGACTCTTCCTATAGTCCTTCTCTTCTCATTAAAGGTTTATTTTGCTACTAGCACCCTTTCCAGTATTTAAGAAACATGTGAAATAATGTAATATAACAATAAGTCATCAACTGTCACTGGTATTTAATAAACAATTTAAGTCTGTATTGTGACAGTGTGCTTGTGATGGTGGGACAGCTTGAATCCCAAATACTTGACTTCAAGTACTTTTAACTATAGCAATCTGGTATTTGATTTTTAAATGTTTTTTTTTTCTTAATAGAATATTCCAAGTTTTTTCAAGCGGGTTTTCTAAGGCTTTATAGGAAAATCACAATGTAAATATAATATAAAACCTTACAATAATCACATTTGTTTATGTTTTCACTTGTCTTCAAAAACCTGAATAAGAAATATAATTGGGCTTGTAAGTTCTACCAATGTTACAGCCTTAACCATTTATATTTAATCTATCTAGATAAATTACAGCTATACATACATGTAAAAAAGATAAAAAAGTTTTGAATTTTAGAAATTTATAGGATTTAAAAATAGGTACATATGCTATTGAAATAACAAATACATGATGATGCAAAAGCTTGCCTTCATTATGATTTTATTAGGTCATGCCTATGTTTCACTAAATGTCCCTTTTATTGTTCTAATAATTGATTGAAGTGCCAATTAACCTTGAAATAGCACAAGTAACTGTACAGGATTTGTCAGTCATTTTTTTTAAGACTATCCATATACTCAAGTAGACTTAGACCTTATTACCTGTCCCACCAGTATGAAAAGTAGGAAATTTCAGCCCATATAAAAGTCAAATCCTTGTACTCATTTAGTTTTTTAACCATATTGTTAAGGATGTATGAAACTGAAGTGATGTAATATTCATCATAGGTCTTCAGCCAGCCTGGATCAGGATGGGTGTGAGGCAAAACAATTACCTAGAGAGGAGAGTAAAGATTGCCAGTCAGTCTGAATCATTCTTCATTTAATCACTAACAATGAGAACAGTAATGCAAAAAATACAACAATGAAAAATTCTCTCTCTTTAAATACCCTTGTGAGTACACATTAATCAAGTTAGCTAGCAAGTCTTGATAACACTTACTGAACTCTTTCAGAAGATTAATCTCTCTTTAAATACCATTGTCAGTACACATTAATCAAGTTAGCTAGCAAGTCTTGATAACACTTACTGAACTCTTTCAGAAGATTAATCTCTCTTTAAATACCATTGGATTAATCTTCTGAAAGAGTTCAGTAAGTGTTATCAAGACTTGCTAGCTAACTTGATTAATGTGTACTTACAAGAGTATTTAAAGAGAGATTAATCTTCTGAAAGAGTTCAGTAAGTGTTATCAAGACTTGCTAGCTAACTTGATTAATGTGTACTGACTTATGCTTCTTCTGAATGCTAAAATTAAATGAAAATTAAACTGTGATTCAATAAGAATAAATAGCTCTTGACTACAGGAAACTGTTTATTTTTCCAGATAAGCTATGCAAAAACTTAAATACAACACATATTTTGTCATATACCAAACTTTTCACTATAGTGTATTAACTTCAAAGTAACAGATTTAATTTTTATGCATATCCCATTTTTTCAAAGTAATTTATCATATTTAATAAATATCACTCTTCATTAATAAAGGTTAGCTGAAGCAACAGATACTGTAAGGTGGTGTACTTAATAATTAATTCCCTACAAGTATTACTACTACAATAACCATCACACTTTAATGATACCAAAAGACAAGTAACAACACTGATTACAATAAGTTCTTGCAATAAGTTTAACATATTGAAAGGAATTAAATTTGCATTATTTCATCCTTCAGATGTACTTATCTGTTGGCACAATCACTGCAAGGCTTATATTATCATTACACACTTATTAGATTACACACACATAAGTTTTATTAATAATAATTTACAAGGTTCCTGCTTATGTTTTGTGCAATCACCTTATCTAAGCTTAAACTACAGTGTATGATTTAATTCAACAGTCATGTTAGTTGGTTTGTAATGTAGAGTTATGTTAATCATTGCATAATTGATATTGTATTAACAAGTTAGTTAGTTTTTCATTAGTATTTTTGGTTAGACAGTTATTCCAGTGCAGGCACTAGCAAGTTGGCTTCAGTTTACCTGTGCCCAATTTTAATACATAAAATAAGTTAGTATTCAAACATGGATCTAGGAATGTCCTTGTTTTTGCCACTCACATATGAATGTCACTTGTCCAGTGTTTATGAATTGTCCTTTGTAACCTGCCTTTATGTGCTAATAAGTTGTTTCAAGAAAAATACTGTGTCTTTACTTAGTCGAGGCTACTTTAGAATGTAGACAACCTAATTACCAATAATTAACATAACTCATGTCAAGAACAAATCAACAATAAACATCTTGTAGATCCAATAACATGTGACTGTTGAGTTACAGAATACACTGTTATTTAAATTTAGACATGAAAATTGCATAAAATGCAAGTAGGAAGTTTGTAAGATATTGTTAATATACATATATATATATATATATGTGTGTGTGTGTGTGTGTGTGTGTGTGTGTGTGTGTGTGTGTGTGTGTGTGTGTGTGTAGTA
>NW_013665679.1:1136716-1142291 GCF_000517525.1 Limulus polyphemus
TAACTGTAAATACAGAACCTTCCCTGGGAGGTCCCCTCACCACGTACAGGAATCCATGTCGAGGGGTACAATGTAGAGTGGGGAAGACCCAGAAATTGGTTAAGTGGGACAGATTGTTCACAAGACACCAGTCCCTGGTCTTCTTGGGGATGACAAAAAGCCTGGAGTAAAAACCTGGAGAAGGTAAGCTGACAGGCTCGATAACATGCTGTGAAAGAAGAGTCTGAAGAGCCTTGGATAGATGCTGACTGGTAGCAGGATCCTAAGAAGGATATTGGAACTGGAAACAAAGAATGTGGGAAAAGGAATTGAAGAAAAAGTCCATCTGACAAAACCCACATGTCGGGAGTGAACTCCCACCATAGGTGAACAAAATCAGACAAATGGGCCCCGACTGGGCCAGGAGCCACCTGATAGTCACCAGAAATGTTGGCAGCGATATGTACAATGGCAAGCCAAATGATGAACTGACGGGCCCCTAGAGGAAGGAACAGGCAAAGGATGAGAGAGTGAAGGACATGAAACAGGTATTGAAGATGATATGGGAGCAGACTGAGACAGATGAACAACCAAAGAAGAAAGGGTTAAGTGTTGCCTTATAGATTCCACATGTGACTCCAAAAATTCAAGAATATCTCCAAAAACAGACCTATGGAGAAAGGAAGCCATTCTCAGATCACAAAGGTATGTGTACAGTAGATGAATCTGAGACAAGACAGCATCCCTACCAAGGAGATCCCAAAAGCAAAGAAACCACATGTGAAGAGATAGAACTGAGGAGGATAACTGCACAAACATGGAGCTAATGAGGGAACAGTTATCCTCCAAAAAACCCATAGGAGAGATGTAAGGGTAATACAAAGTCAAGACAACTGGGCATGGGATAAACATATAGTATTATCATGGTCTGCCCACATACACATTATTGTGTGAAACCAGCACAAATTCAAAACATCTGTACAATACAGCTGCCTAACACAAAGTGATGATTAGGTGGAAGCAAACAAAAGGAATCACAACCATGAGGTGAATATGTCGCACTTCTATTGGTGGACGGTTGTTACAAAATGGAGGGAAATCTATAGAGTGCGATTCGTCATTAGGTATAAACAACCAATGTCAATCTCTTCTGAAATATTCTTTTGGGCCATACAGTAACAAACAGCCCTGAAAGTACATAGAAAATGTTCTTCTGAACAACAAGGTCTGATAGGGTAAGTAATGCAACTAGACAAAGGCAATGATTACATTCTCTGATTACATACAGTCTTTAATAGGAAGGCTCTGTCACAATACAAATATAGAGCCTTCTTTAAAAACAAAAAAGGAATATGAAATACAAGAAGCATTAATGTCATAAACATCTGATCATGACCTGAAGAAATCAACATACAAAGTATGTCTTCAGGAAAAGATGGTAAACCAAACAAGTGACTAATGATTCAAAAGGAGGAGATGCAAGACATATTAAGAAAAGGCTGAAATCCTACTGAAAACACAGTATAGGTACAAAATGTAAGTGAAAGCTCAAAAAAATAGTGGGAATGAGAGAGAGGTCAATGACTTCTGTGGCATTCAAAGGTGGCAGAGAGAGCACCTCTATACCCTGCAACAGTGAAGCAGACAAGCCACAATCATAAAATAAGTACACAAAAAATGAATTAATTTGCTGAGAAGCTGGAAAAAAGACAAGAAACAGAATTTCAAAGGCACCCACTCCTGAAGATAATCCAACAAGACTGAAATATAGCCAAGGAGGAATATTTGAAAGAATTCGTCAACATTCGAATTATATGGGAAGAGAAGCCAGTTTCTCTAACAAAAGACTGTATAACAACTAGCCATGAAACTGTAGACAAATGTGTTTGTGAAAGATGGACATTTGAGGATGGTGCAGAAGATGTTTCCAAAGAGGTAACAGAATAGGATCACCTCACAATAGATGACATAGTAATGAAAAATTATGGTTGAAAGAGCAATGTAGAGCAATAGGGTAATTTTGACAATTCAAAAAGTGGCCAATACTCGAGAAATATGACAAAGAGGAAGATAGGCATAGGGGAAAGGTTATTCAAAGATTGACTAAAAATTATTCACTGCTGGAGAAGTGGGATCTGGAACTGGGGACCAGTAAAATGGAAGACAGCTGACTGTTGTAACAAAAAAACTGATCACAGGACCACCTAGCCAATAGCATAACAACTGAACAACAGAAAAGTGAAAGTTCCACTCTGTTTGAAAAAGAGAACAAACTATAAAAAAAGAAGCCATAACAATGTTCATAACACCTAGCATAAGACAAACTCGGGGATTTATATGATGTGAATTTAGCCAAAGAAGTAGAAACCACAGCAAAACAAAGGTTGTAAAATAAAGTTTCACCTTGATTATTGATATACACTACCAGAGTAGAATTGTGTGTGAAGCAAAACAGAGTTATGGTGTGATGAGAGTAGAAACCCTTAACTATTTCCATACAGGGTCAGTCAATGTGACCAATCTTGTAACCACAAAGTAACCATCAGTTTCCATACTATAACTTTTGTATATCTTTGTGAAATTTTGAAAACATTACAAGTCTTTTGTCCACAAAAAAATCATATTTCTTAATTAAGTATTTTTATTAAAGGTTTGTGTGTGTGTGAACATATGGAGTCAGTGTTGACTGCTCCATGTGCAAAGTGATAAGATCATGTTAAGATCAAAAATACTTTTCTGCATCTCAAACTTTTCTAATTTCATTTGCATAGCCTCTAAAACCTCCTAAATAAATATTAAATATATTTTTTTTAATAACACTTTATATTTTATCTGTTATTTTCTCCATCCTAACTTTACATGGACTTGGTCTATCTGAATGACATTGTAACCACAATAAAAAAAAATATCAAATAAACCTACATTACCCCTTTTTTCTTTCTAGAAAGACTGCAGATTGTAACAGGAAACTACAATTTTTTATCCTAAATAGCTTAAAGCTTGTTACACTCTACATCTTTTCATATTTCATTTTATTGTTTTATTGCCCTTTGAACTATGTCTAACTAATAATCCCACCACACTCGGTGAATGCACAACTCACGTTACCATACTGAGCTTGTGAGCATAGTTCATGAAGAATTTTTATTTTTTTCATTATCTTACCTAACAAGTTTAAAATTTTTACATTTTAGTTACCTTTATAATAATGAATAAATATACAAGAAAAACAAAATATATAATACTTACCTTTGACCTTGTTTCTTTGCTGTTGGTTACTGATGAAATTTAAGCCTACTTTTTTATTTTTTTATTCATGATATTTGTAAACTAAGTTTTTTTACTTAAATAATGCACCTGAGAACAAATAAAAATAATATGCACAAAGAAAACAATGTCCTATAACTATAATAAATTAACTGGCTTTCTAACTATATCATAAGAGCCTTAAAATACTTCACAAAGCTTTGTGATCTGAACACTGTGAGAGAAACTTTGAAACTGAAGATACAATAGACAAGACTCTGTACTGAAAACAACATAATGTAATCATTTGATAGAGTAAAACTTTGCCTTTCTATTGGTTATAGATAATATAGTATAAAGAATCAGAGAAAACTATTGACAATTTGTGAGAAGATGTGACAGGTGGGCATGGCAAGTGGGTCCGATTTTCATTCCCAAAACAGAACGTCTTTGGCAGATGGAAGAGAGAAGCAGGCACACCCAAGACTCCGGGGATTGTAAAGTCAAAAGGTGAAGGTGAAGAATACCTGGAAAAGATATTATCCAAAAACCCAGATGTACCAGATATTGAATTTGTATAAGCTGAGATTTGGACTTGTTAAAAATTCAACCCAGAGAAGAAAGTAACTGGATATTAATTGAGTGTAAGGCAACAACCGACATGATGACTAACAAAAATAAACCAATCATCCACATAATAATAAAAATCAGTATTGAGAGTATTAAGAAGACCAATAAATGCTTTGAATACATGTGTGAAAGAATAACAACTAAGTCAGGGGCAACACCAGCCTCTTCCCTATAAAGGAGCTGAGGCTAGGCAAACAATTGAGGGAGCTGCACTCAACATTTAATAGTAATCAGTGTTGGTTAGGTATGGGGGTTACAGGAAAGGCTAAGGCATATTTTATAGCTTCAGCCCCAGTAAAAACCCCTTACTGCTACACCTGCACTAGAGCCACACCAAAAGAGAAGGAGCTCTGAACTGATATAAACTACTCCCCAGAGTGTAAAATGGTTTGGACAAGCCTATATGTACATATTTGGGAGCGGAGGAGAGTATAGTGTTTACAGAGTATTAGAGCAGTGACCTGAGATGGGACATACTTCACCTATAACTGCAGAGCCACTAAAGCCAAACATAAAGTCGTACAAAACCAAAGACGAAGGGACAGTGCTGTAAAGCACTGTATTTTTTTTATCATTATCATTTACCTATTTTTCCTGGCACGTCATACCACCATTATTTTGGTTACCAATATGCATAACATCCTACATAGCGTCACATTAACCACTACTACTTCACAATGGTAAAAGTGTAGAAAATATAGCAAAGAAACCTGAACTGGGATGTGCAATTAAAATTCTTTGATATCTATCTTTGTCACTCAAAAATCCAGATGAAGGAATGTCCATATGATTCTCACACTTTCCATCTTTAAATGAGGAACTGGACAAGTACTACCTCCTTACAATCTCCCAATTAATTCAGCACTATGAAAACCTGAGTAAACATGAAGTATTATTTCAATAGCATCTTTCTGGATTTTGTTTTTAATACATAGTACATTGACCAACAGACACAGTTCTGTTATGCTTTCAATTTCAACAGGCTGCAATTTATCCTTTATGTAAAGAGCCATCACAACTTATAACCTGGAACTTCAAAATAATTCCTCTTAGTGATATTCTCTATGTGTAACCCAGTTTCAGTAACTCCCCTAATTAGAGATGGATGATTTAACTGATTACCTATGAACAGAGATCATATCAATTAGTATCATGTAAATTAATTGATTAATTTACATCAGTGTTTCCAAAAATTACTGTTTTCCACAATTGATTAACCAAACTTCTGATTAAATCATAAATAATCAACTGATCAAAATTAAGATTTCCAATTGTCATGATATAAAAGACTGTTTGGTTTAAATATTAGTGATTAATTTATATTTGTGAGTGAATACTATATTATTTTTAAGTTTTGTTGATAACTAATTGGTGTCAAGAATATAGAACTTGGCCGGACGACTATGTAATAAAATTATAAATAGCGTGAGATGAGCAGGAAGCAGCAGACAGACAGTATTAGACAGATAAAAGCAAAGAGAATATAGCTGGCATGAAGTTAAGTAATGTAAAAGTGATAGGCCTAATGATTGACATAGGCCTAACATTTTATATGTTAGAGTGAAACTAACAGTATAAAAAAAGATAAGAAGGATAATTTTATTCTGTCAACTGAAATTCTAAAGTAATTGAATAGGTCTAAATGAACTTTGACAAGAAGAGAACTATCCTTCTTATCTTTTTTTATACTGTTAGTTTCACTCTAACATATAAAATGTTA
>NW_013665679.1:1142301-1143465 GCF_000517525.1 Limulus polyphemus
ATATATTATTTGAAAACAAGTAAAGTGTGTGCTGTTTATTCATTGTTGAATTTATTGCTAACAAGTCACAAACACCTACTGCAGCCCAACAACAACATAGTATATATATTCATACTATTAAGAAATATAAGTAAAAGACCATTTATTTCAACAATTAGGAAAAATAATAACATATAACTTACACACACACACATATATATATATATATATATATATATAAAACTATACTTTTTTAAACCTGACACCAATTATTATTATTTTTAATTATTCCAACTATCATCGTAATCAAAATATTGCTATCGTGTTTCTTAGTTATTAAGCACAAAGCTACATATCAAATGATCTGTGCTAGCTTAATTTAAGTCTTATGATGAGTTGTTTTTCAACTTCACTGTTTAACTTCGGTGAGTTCAGGGGGGGGGGCTTGCAATTCGAGGATCTCAGGTTTGATTCCTACTGCCTCAAAACTTGTTCACCATCTTTATCCTGGCAAAGCTACTTAGGCTAACTGCCACTTTCACTAATTTTCAGCTGCTGACTAGATGGGAGGCAACTGGTTAGCAGCATCCACCACCAACTTTTTTTTTTACCTTTCTTTTGAACAGCTGACTAAACAGAAGACAAGTAGCTGACAGCACCTGCTGCCATTTTTTTATTTATTTTTTGCTTGTATGTACCATGGTTTAAAGAACACTACTGATTGAGTATTCAAATGTAACTGTTTAACAAGGTCATTGGTTAATCAGTTAGCAAATACCACTAACTGCCTAGCTTTACCCATAATATCAGTTTTCCATTTCAACTAGCACCCTAAGCTCACCTGTTTTGTTCCTAATACTTCTAACATTAGAATAACAGCAACAAAGTTTATTTTTAAATCTACTATTACAACAGTGGAAGTCACGTGACGCTGGGAGCCCGCGTGCTGAAGTTTCTCGAAGGATCGTGAATTTGCCCGGCAACTCTAGTCTGATCGTGATGCCCTCTTTTTTAATATACAAGCCTGACAAAGAAAGCCAGAGGCAGATAGATAATTGAATCAAGCGAGCAGTAGGCACCATAAGTAAAGTGTGTGAATCACTGTGATTTATAGCGTGTATTATAAAGGTTGTTAAGTTTAAAGTGACTGTGGAAGTTCTGTGTATTACAAAAAGTTGTATGGAG
>NW_013665679.1:1143699-1147120 GCF_000517525.1 Limulus polyphemus
GTATGGAGAAAGAATAAACTGGTTTAATCAAGAAAGGACTTGTATCGCTGAAGTTCCTCGGCAAGAATTTCTACCGGAAATTATCAAACAAGCAGATACGTAACACTACTATGTTTTATCTTTAAAACTATTATTTCAGTTGTTACAATCCAAGTCCTTTGTTACCATAGTTATCCTATCAACTTGTTTATTCCCAATTTCCAAAACTCCACCACCACTATTCAATTTTAGGTTAAACAGTCTTCAATGACTATATTTAGAACTCTCCTAAATATCCTACTACCTAATATACTTAAGTGAAGCCCATATCTTGCACATAATTCATTCTTACCCTGAAAACTATGATACCAGCTACCTGTTACTCTAACTATATCCCTGATAATTTTTAAGCCATGGATCCTGTTAAGTTATTCATTCCCATATCTAGCACACTCAAAAAGGCCAGACATCTATTTATATTCCTAACATTCCAAAGGAGATCTTTATGCTACTCATGTAGCTCTTCTGATAATTTTGATCCTAATCTATTTATTCACCCCCCCCCCACTACAAATAAGAAACTTTATCATTACACTTAATGAGAATCCAAGCTATGTAAACCTCTTGAGCATCTACTTCATTACATAATGACAAAGGTTCAATTCTATTATAGACTGGTATCTGAACCTGTATCTATGGCTTTAATATTTTTACTACTGTGCACACTCACATACCCAGCACTAAAGTTATGTGATTAATGATATTTACAAATCAATTAATTGTGGGCTCATTAACTCTATGAATACAGGTGGGTCAGAGTGTATGTCACAACCATTTTACACATGTTACATTCAAAATTTAATTAAACTACTTTATTATCAATATATGTCAATAAACTTAGCATGTACTTTATAATTAAATTTGTTCATATTATTTAAATTTTAAAATTTAATTTTGAAAATAAATATTTAAATAAATTCTCAACCTGCATTTCTCTGAGTCACATAACTCAGTGGTTCTGTGACTTCCCATTTGTAGCTTTTCTTCTCTTCCCTGATAAAGGTTTCAGACTATTCAACTAATCAGAAATACATGCTATAGATACTGACAAGCCAGAATATAAAATTTCAACTTATTATCTTTTTGCATTACTATACTTGTGCAATCCACATTGACAAACCCCCTCCCATATCCTCTGTTTTTTAAGACATCTATATAATTCTCTCTGACATTAAAATAATAACAATTAAGCTTATTATTAAATCTATTATATTTTATTAAACAGAAAGAGCAGATTATACATTACATAAATTAGATGAGTGTCCACTTTGTTTTAGTGGTAGACACCAACAGTTCACCATGACAACTTGATGTGTTTAGACTATAGATGCTGCTCCAAGTAGTGATGACATTTTTTTAACCTATTTATAAGTTAGTTAAAAGCCACATAAATTATAATAGCCTTCAGACACTCTATTCTAGTGTCTGATATATTTTTTTATTTCAAAATAAATATTTGAAAATAAATATTTGAAAGCAACATGTATTATTTTTGAACATCAACATCATGAGAAAAAAAAATAGGCTTACTAAACCATGCATCCAAGTGCAAAAGGCCTCAATGCTAAAATTTCTTGGCTTTTATATAAATTTTTTAACAAAATCAAATTGTAAAAAATTAGAAACTTATTAGATTAGATAAAAAAAATTAACTAATTTATCCTTGAGGAATACATACAGGCTATCATTAGATGATGTACTCAATAGCTTGTTTATCCTATGCTGTTGCCAGGTTATTTATTGCTTTTTTTATGCTAATAAAACCAGGGCCATAACCATGCTGAGGCAGAGGAGGGAATTGCCTCCTCCCTTTTCCCAAAAATTTGGGGCCCCTATAAGGAAAATTGTAACATTAGAAACAAATAAAACATCATCAATAGGAAAGCAATTCCAATCATTCAACAAAAGGGCACCAATCAGTTTTTTAATTGCTCCGTACATTATGCATTATTTAAAAACAGCAAAGGGATTTCCAATCCTTCCAACCTCCCCTCTCAGTTATTTAATTGCTCTGCCATTGAGTATTATTTAAAAATTGGCATGCACATTGTCCCAGTTCTGTAAAGACAGCCTCTGACCCCTTCCCTGGATGGAGGTCCCGCTTATACCTTAATTCCAAATTCTAAATGATGGAATTGTCCAATTCACTTATACTCAAAATATAATTTTATAGTTATGCAATGTTCTACTGTAATTATTTTTTTTCCTGGGAAAAAGGGGCCTTTATATGACAATAATTCATTTGGAGTATGGAGCCCCTTCAAGAGTTTTCCTTATGGCCCTGCAAACAATAGAATTAAATAAAAGGAGTTATAAAATTGTAAGAAGCATAAGGCTGTTTAGAATGAATAATTGTAATTTTCTGTTACAAACTGCAGATATACTAGTAAAAAAAAAACATTTAGTGTTAATGTACAGAAAATATGCCACAAAGTACAAAGTTTTACAAAACAAAATTCTGATATTCATTTAAAAGATTCTAGAGGTTATGCAAGTGAAACATAATAACTAAGATGAAAAGGAGTATTATAATTCTTAGCATGAAAATCACCTTTAACACAGACTGACTGAGTAAAGGCTTTGTAAATTTACACACAAATCTTTAATACAAGTATTTTACTAAAAGATACGACTTTTTTATGTATTTGAAAAGTATTTGAGTTGTTTACCCGACACTTAACAAATTTTAATGTTTTCCTTAATTTAAAATGTATTTCTGATAGACACTAAGCTTCAAACACAAAAAGCTATTTTCCTCTCGAACTTTCATTAATTGTGAAAATTCCCATGAATTACAGGAATTGCACTACTGTATGATGACGTATCATGCAGCAGAACCCTCCACCAATAGGAGTGCAACACACCTCATTGATCAAATGCACCCTCTATATTCATGCATGAAATATTTTATTCTTTAACAAGGCCACAAATATAGGTGCACTGGGAAAATGGGGAGAATGGCTGAGAACATGTACGGAGGTGTATATCTATCAGAAATACATTTTCCATTAAGGTAAATGTTAATTCCCAATCACTCACCTCCATACACAGAAAGCTAGAATCCCACATTGAGATGGTGTAGGGACCGGTGCAAAAGTTACCTAGATGAGCTCCCTTCAGCAAGGGTCTGAAGGAAGCTCATAGGGTGCGACACCTTATGGCAGAGGCTCCATAAGGGCACAGCTATAGAAGACCACATCTCCTCTTACCCAGGGTATACTCTTCAAGTGCAAGCAGGATTATAAAAGGCAAAGGGCCTGTATGGTGTCACAAGCACAGGCAGAATAAGTACATGACTATCCGAATACTTGCAAACAAGATGTTCGATGACTAGTAAGTGTTGTGTGTGTGTGTGTGTGTGTGTGTGTGTGTGTGTGTGTGT
>NW_013665679.1:1147141-1148138 GCF_000517525.1 Limulus polyphemus
TAAGTAGTTGTGTGTGTGTGTGTGTGTGTGTGTGTGTGTGTGTGTGTGTGTGTTCAGACTGTAACATAGGTATGCACCTTCTCAACCATCAGTCTATATGGTTCAAAACCAACTGTGGGAGAGGGCAGCAATTGTGATAAGTATCAGTGCACAGCTCTTCTACTGTCAGATGTGTCAGGCCTTTCGCCAGTTATGGGAGAAGGGACCATTTATACATATTTGTTTATTGGACACAATTAGTATGTATACTTATATAACCACAACTCAACTATCAGACACTACAGGTCCCTTGCCTGCTGTGGGCGTAGTGTGTGTGAGTCACACAACACAGTGAGATATGAAATAATATCTCCTCTACCATTAGATACAGAGAGTTTAGACCACTGTAGGAGTAGGACGTATGATAAAAGACAGACAGATATACAAGTGTGAAATAGTGATATGTGTTTAAATTTCACATGAAGATTGTGATGTATCGATATGCAATGGGATGATCTAAAACACTTTCTGGAAACACCCATGCCCAACATCTCACTGTAGAGGGGCCCTTGTTCTAACCCCCAGCATTGAGGTCCCAACTGGTGACGATTCTCCATGGTCCTTCACCTCAATGGCTGGGAGTTGCCAAGTCTCCCATCCTCCATTTGAAAGGGGTGATTCACATAGGGAGGATATGGAGAATGTGCCTATATCCCCATTGGGTGCCTGCCAGAAAAGGTCTTTTACTGGAGACAGTGCAATGGGTGACTGCAAAACCCTATTTTTAAAATCCAGCAAATGCTAGCCAGAGAGGTGAGTAAATTCACAACTGTGGTGGAGTCCAGGTTTTGGGGTCAGAAGTGGTTTTTATCTAGAACTGAGACATTGTTTTTGGCATTTAATATTCACATAGAGAATCAATTTTTCATTACCAGTGACTATTCTGTCCAAAAATGGTTTGTGAGGCACTCAAACACCTTCTTTATGGAGTTTTCCCATATTCCTTAGATGTTTACAT
>NW_013665679.1:1148148-1158667 GCF_000517525.1 Limulus polyphemus
GTTAACTCAACAAGCATCTTCATAGTGTCAGTATCAATTCCAACATGTCGGCCATCAAATTTTTTAGGTTAAAATCACCTGAATGAAATTTGCTGAACCATCATTGACACTTACAAACATTCAAAACATTTCCATAAACTTCTTTAATATTCTTTGTGGCTACAATGACATTGTTTCCCCTTCTAGTATTCAAACAGCATTACATGCCATTTGTGTCTCATTGTATGCCATCACTATAAGGAATTAGGGTATACTAAACTTTACACATTATATAGGCTACACTAACGTGACATTTGGGCAGTTTTTTGAGGGGTGGGTAATGAAAGTGTTCCAAAATGCGATATTAATTTCTTGATGACCTAATACTTCACATACAATGGCACATAGAGGGAGAAGGTTGACAGGAGTTCAGCAAATAGATAGCTACATGATCAGGGAGGTGAATTGGACAATGGTAAAGGAATGTCATATCCTGTGAGAAGAGCAGTGTGTGAGGGTGGATCAGAAGAGATGGAAAATTGAGAAGGGGAAGGCAGAACTGAGACTCGAGGAGATGGAGTAAGAGAAATAAGGTTGGGAAGGCCATGAGGAGCCATCAAACAGACACCTAAATGGGTGTCCTAAAATGGAGAAAGTACATGAGAGAAGAGATGGAAAGGAGGACATGCAAAGTAAAAAAAAAAGATGGGACAGACCAAGGTTGAGGAATAAGGCACAGGAGACAGAATAGTGGAAGTTAGCAAAGAGGAGATGGCAAGGCAACAAAAGGAGGATGAACAATGAGATAACAGAACAACGGAAGACCAGTGGGCGAGAAACTAAACCATGGGTAGAATGCAGTCCTGTCAAGAAGAAAGCCCACAACAAAGTGCAGTGTCCCCAGAACATGACAGGTTATGAACACATATGAAAGACATATGCTCAGAAACAAATCAGGACACTATCTTCTAGACATATTTGTAAAAAACTGAGGAAAGAAGATTAAACATTATCTACTAAGAATACATATTATGGAATAAGTAGCCCCATCTAAACACAGACTATGAGTAACATTGTATGGAGCAAATGATTCTGTCTAAACCCTATCTGTTGATAGTACATGCAGTATTTAACCAGATATAATCTTTATAGATGATGGGGATATGTTAAGGAGCAACGAATAAGGACAAAAAACTATCCACTACATGTAAATGCTACGATGTAATGAACTATAACAAAATAGTATTGTATATGTGTGTGACTTGTAAAGGAGTAATGGACAAAAACTAAACATTACCATCTATGGGTACAAATAAGGCAGTAAAAAGCTATTATAAAACATTAATCATGAAGTGCACATGTCATGGGATAATGAACAATTCTATACATCATCATCAAAGTGTTGCAAGTTAAAGAAGAATAAATGATATCAAAATGTTATCAAGTATGCACACTAAAGAGGAACTAGATCAAAGCATTATTCATCACGTGTACATATTACAGAGTAATTAACTGCAACTAAACAGTACTTACTAAGTGTACATGCTAAAGAGAAATGAGCTATGATGAAACATTCCCTTCTAAGTGACATAAGGAGTAAGGAGCCAAGACTAAACAATGTTAAACGTTCATTTCTAGTTCATTACTTCTTCACATATAACATCTAAGTATACATATTAAGAATAAGCAACTATGTCTAAACATCAATTGTTATTCTAAGTGGTATGTGGAAAGGAAGAATTAACTTGATGTCTAAATATTAACTCCTATGGGTGCAAGTAAAGGAGTAATGAACTATGGCAAAACATTAACCCCAATGAGTTACATGGTAAGGAATAATGAACAAAGTCAAAATAATATCTTCCATGTGGACATGTTAAGGGGTAAAAAGTAGAACCAAACCCAAATAAGGATGTGTACAAGGCAAGGAATAATTAACCAAGACTAAGTACTATCTTCCACATGTACATGTGACAAAGTAAAGAATTAAACATGAACTTCTAGGTGTACATGTTAAAGAATAAATAACTAGAATGAAACATTAATAGTTATGTATTCACAGCAAGGTATAAACAATTATGACTAAGCATTATCTACCAAGGGTATAGGTGAAGAAGTAATGAATGAGTTGTAAACATCACCTTCCTTTGGACATATTAACGAGTAATAAACAAAAATGAAATATTAAGGACTACGTGTTACATCGGTATAAGCAACAAACTGTAACTAAATATTAATGTCTATGTGCACATATGAAGAAAATAAACTAAGACAAAACACAAGATACCAAGTGGTATATGTTAAGGTGTAAGTAACTATGATTAAACATTACAGTCTAAGTAATACAAGTTAAGGAGTAATGAACTAGTTCTAAACAAAATATTGTATATGGAGTAATAAAAAAATGTCTAAACAGGAAGTTCTATGAGTTGTGTGTTAATGAAGAATAAACTATATCTACACAATAACGCTTACATGTTACCTGGTAAGGCAGAAAAGATGAGTCATAAAACAACAAGAGCAAATTGTGTCCCAAAGCACGTGCCAGGTGCAGCATTAACAGGGGAGATGAAAAGAAACAATGAGTAGAAAGTTTACATAAAGCGGGAAAGTCAAAAGACATTCAGTAAATAGAGAAGTATTGGGTGGAAAGTTGCTCCATTTCTTCCTCTTCAACTTCAAAATCTGTGAACATCCAGGCAGTAACATGGACCCCATCACACAGTGAACAATGTGATGTTACACTTTATCTTACTGTATTGGTAACAGTGAGTGATATTTGTATCACATCAGCAGAAAAACGAATTCAGATAAAACTGAGAGTTCTTACTGAAAGGTTGAAAATACAAAGTAAAACTATTGAAGTAGTTACTTCAATAAGTGTCAGCAAAAATATAGGTCTTAGCCCACCAAAGCTATGAAAACAATGACATATTTTACACATGAATGTAGAGGGTTTATTTGTGCAAGGAGGTGTGCTCCTCTCGTATTGGTGAAAAGCTTCACTGCATGATACATCATCATGCAGTAGTGCAATTTCACATGATTCACATGAATTTTAGGTGGGAGTTTTGACAAGGCAAGTCTCTCAAGCAGATTAGGTACGATTTCACGAGGAAAACAGCTTTCTGTATATGGAGGTAAGTGATTATATCAGTTTCTGTGAAGATACATTTAGTAAATTCAGAGTTATAGTATGTATGGTTACATGGTGGTTACAAGGTTGGTCAAAGTGACTGAGCCCATACACAGAGAGTAAATCAATTACTTGCGCAGACACCACCTCCCACTATACAAGTAAAAACAAAGGAAGAGTGTTAGCTTCATAGCTTTGTGAGCCACTGAATTATTTCATTCATGGTATTAATCTTCCCATTTTCATTTAGTTTTGTGTTGTTTTTTTTTAATTACCCTTGAATTTTTCTTGAAGATAATCTGAATATTTCCTACTTGGCATATGCAGTCGCCATTTTGTTTGTTTTTAGAATTTGCAGTAATAGCCCACTTATTTTGTGTACATAGATAAATAGTGAAAAATTTTACTATCGCCAATAAGGGTGATAATGTCTATTTAAAAATATCATGATCACAATAAGTAGTAGTTAAGAAGTCAATTACCTTATTTATATATGTTGTTTGAAGAAGATAAACATAAAACTAATATTCAATAGACTTGAGTCAGAGTATTTTGCATTTGCTTACCATACTCACTAAACATTAAACTTAACTAAGCTTATCTGATTTGATGATGATTTCATTTCATGAACATAGCAAAACCCTCATGTTTACAAACACTGCAATAAAAAACATATAGTATGTATATTATTACTATTTAACAGTAAAAACAATGTAATTTTAAACAAAGAACCAAATATCAACAAGATCACTTCACTAAACCTTAAGCAGTCTCAATCTCTCTTTCTTTATTTCACACTATTTATATATTCCTGTGCCTAGATAAGCTCCTGTTGATCAAAAGACCTTCTCCAAAAGTTTTACACTTGTTACCATGTTAAACTTGAAATAAAGTTCACTTTGTTACCCATTCAACCAGTCTTTAAACTGTATAAGCTTACCTTATCTCATGTTATCTGATGTCTTCTCACTGAAAAAAATCTCTGTATTTTCAAACACATATAACTAATGCATAAATATTTTCACAATTTGCAAATGAAAGGAAAATTTAAAGAAACTATAAAAAAATTCTTAAACCTATATATTAATATTGCGATAGTCTAATTCTTGCTCTATACAATCATATTTATATTCTCTTTAGCTGTTTTCAAATCCATATGCCATTAGTATATGATCAAAACATTTGAGGTGGCACCATAGCAATGTTTCAACCAAGGTCTGTATAAAACTAAAAAAATTTTTGAAAAATCAAGAAATGAATAGTAGATTTCCAAGGGGTGATGGGTTGTTTTATTTACTGACAAAACTTCATAGCTGTAAGAATAAAAATATTAATTTTTTTTCATTTTTCTTCATGAATTACACTAAATAAATGTCAGAAAATGACAAAATTCTAATTCTAAAATATTTCCAAGTCAAAATTGTTGAAATACAGTCAGAATTATCATAAAAATTTTACTTTAAAAGTTGTGTCTCAAAAAAAAATTATCAAGTGGTTAGAAAAAATATGAAGAGACAGAAGAAACCCCGTCTTCAGATTTCATGTACAATGGTTTTGAATTAAGTTACTTTTTTAATCCTAAACTTTGTACATGAAAATGTATCATACCACAACCCAACTCATTGTTTAACATTTAGAAACAATAAAATATCTATTTACTTAAGTCACTCATTGCAACAATATTGTGCAGTTTTCAGACTTGTTATTCCAGACAATTCAATATTGTTTTACAAGTTCATAAGTATGTTCATGACAATATTAGTTCCGTAACCCTAGAATGCTAGCGTGGTTAGTTTAGTATACAGATATAACTTGTATGGGGTCTTGGTGGTCCGATGCTGACATTCTAGGGTTAAATGTTGTAACTAAGGGGTTACTTAAACACTTTGTAATCACATGAGAGAAGGAACAATCATAATGCATTATATTTATTAGGTGAATTGTATTTTTGGATGTTCTTCCCAAATTTAAATTCAAACAACATAAAAATTAGAATAATATCAATTTACTTTATTAAATAATACTTTTGATAGTTATAGCTTTATCTTACAAACTTTGAAAACCACTAGGGAATGAATAAAAATAAAACTAGAAAGCCTATTCAGTTAATATAGTATTGCTGAGTTAAAAAGTATCAACAACAATTAACTTCTCCACCCAAGCTGCAGTAATGTTTAATTTTAACAATGATGATATGATAAGAACATTTTTAAAAGTTAGCCGTGTAACACTAACCAAACTTTCACTATTATTTATGTTAAAGAAGTTTCACTAAAATAATATAGTATTTTGGATTATTCATTGTCGACAATATAGTTCTAAAGTAACCTAAATAAGTGAAAGTTAAAATAATGTTAATATGTTCTGTAAATGATTAGATAAGTCAGGTTACAATCCAGTGATTTCAAAGGTTATATCTTCATTTCAGTAATGTAATTGATATAAAAATAAAAAGTTAAAAACAAGCTATTCAAATTTATTTAACTAAACTTAAATAGTTATAATTATTTATAATCATATTTACAAAAAAAATTTATCATTGGTAAACAGGATCCATGTTTTCAAAAATGTATTATATATATTCATTACTTACACAGTCATACCACTCACATTTTTACTTATTTTAGAAATCAATGTTGTGAAAAACATCTTTCTCATGAGAATTTTAACTTCTAAACAAAGAACAACAGATTCTGTCACAAGTCAAGGTTATATGAGCTGTAGGTGCCTTAAACAATGCCTGACCTCCCACAAGACCCTTCAGAAAAAGTAGGTATAATTTATATTTTGTAGAGGACTTACCGACATGTCTTATTACAATTACTTACTTTGTCATAGCCATTAAAACCATAATAAATACACAGAAACATACATACTTAATCTGATTTATAGGTTTGTTGTTAAGCACAAATCTACACAATAGGCTATCCGTGCTGCACCCATCATGTGTATTTGATTTGTACAACAGTTTCACTGATTAGAACTAAACTTCACCTTAGACAGTTCTGTGTGTTTATCTCCCTGTGTATGTTTCAAGAGTTGCTATTTGCCAATATAATCACAAACTACTGTTTTATGACAAATACTACAGAAATAGTGAAACTGGTCATTTGGCAATGATTGAAAGTTCATGATCATCATCGTCTACACAGGTTAACTACTAGTGGAGAAATCATGTTTTTCCATGCTGCATTTTAGTTTTCTACATTTCTACATATAAAACTTGTTAAAGAGGCTGTCTCAAGCACCACTGCCATGGAGACATAATATGCATGAGCAATACAACACCAAGTGCATTATGTTAGATTAGCATAACATTAATAATATATGTTAAAACTACCAGGGTCTGGCTATTTCAAAACTTGACTAACAGATGTACACACACATAAAAATCAAACCACGTGCAGCTAAAGCTCAAAAATGTATTAAGCTAAAGGAGAATTTGATCATCCCTCAGTTATTCTTCATTGAATTCAAGGATATGTCCAGTCTAAAGTCATTCACAAGAAAAGACAGAGGACAATTTGTTCATCTTGCAAAAGAAAGTATCTCACCCTCTCTCTGGGATCATCAAGAAACTATAATTTGTACAAACCAACACCAGATTCTGAAACACTTTGCTATCTTAAGTTGAGAATGGGAACAGTTAGACTAAACTCACAATATTACTATACATGCTTTTGTGTGAAGTTTTGTATTTCAAAGAGCTAAACCAAAAATGTAGTTCAAAAATTAGGAAAAAAACAGGAATTTTGTGTAAAGACATTTAAGAGTAGGGAGCCTCAAAAATAGTGAAAAAGTAGAAAAGGAGGGCACATTGGGAGGCCTGCAATACCAACTTTAAAAAAATAAATCTTTAGAGTGTAAACACTAGAAAAACTAAGGTGCCAAAATTTACCATAAACTCGTTTGACATTTATTTTTTATATTAGCTTAGAAATAATCAGTTATTAGCTGGATTGTTTTAAACTCTAGCTGTGTTGATTTCAGAAAACCTCAAAAAAAGCTTTTAGATTAATTACTAACCCAACCAAAATCTCTTTTTCAAAAGCCTTAAAAATGCAATTCAACACAGAATAATCATCAAGTGTACAAATAAGACACATACATATACAATCAAGTTTGTGAAAAACACAACAATGTTTTAAACTTTATAAAAAGAAATTGCAACTATTACTTATTAATATTCATACATATTTTTAATTATGCTCAGAGTCAGACTGAGATACTTTCGGTTACAGAAGAAAAAGCTGCCCAAGCTGATTTGGAAACAAGTCTTTAGATAAAAAGAAAACAGAAATTAATGTAACGAGTTTGGGAAAAAATAAACATTTTCATAATTAATTTAAAATATCAGTTAACAAAATTTGTATGTTATTGTTACTGTTAATTCTTACTCTTTCAGGATTAAAGCTTTGTCAGTTTCAGTTAATATTTTCTAATTCTACATATACATTCAATTAAAATAATTGTGTATATATATATGTGTGTGTGTGTGTGTGTGCAGAACTAGAACTATAATTAAGAACAAAAAAATCGAACTTTACCTTTAAGGGCAAATTAGCCCATTCTCTACGTCTCTTTACATAACGATTTTCAAATGTCTGATTCCAATAGGACCGTTGAGATGGGTAGAAGTTTAAAGTTGGATAGACCTGGGTAACATTAATGTCCACTTTTGTTAGTGGAGATACTGGTGTACACATACCAGAAACTTTGGAAACGACTGGCTGCTGCGAGAATTTGGACTTCATATGACTAATCAAGCTTCTATCCTGATCATCACTGTAGTGTGTACGACCATTACTCCGATGATAGACGGGTACTGTGCTTGAATGATCATCATGTTGACCAGACAGATTTGGTACATCTGAATTACGATAAAGTACTACCAAACACATTGCAATCAGGGAAAGGAAAATCAACATCAAACGCACTCGTCCCTTCCTTGGGAAACACAGCATCATGCCAATAATAAACTACACGAAAAAACAGAAACACTAGCCAAGTAAAAAGTGAACTTTTTCTACACAAACACCTTTCTTTTTAATTTTACATTTGTGAATTATTCATATACAACTTACAAGTTAGCGGAAACAACCGCGATACTACTACTACTCCTACCGGTAGTGGTACTGAGTATTTTACCACATTGTAGCTAGCAACAATATCTTACTTTAATATTATTTTTAAGCAGTTAAATGTTATGGTTATGTCAAATATGACCTACATGAAATTGGAAGTCTCTAAATCGTAATCTGCAACTGCAAGTCTATTAGTATTATTAATATTATGGTAAAGGCATTTAGTTTACTGATTTAGTATAAAATGTAACAATGTATAAGCAACGCCACGGCTTGACTACATAATAATAGTAGTAACAGTATTTATTACATTAGTACACTAAAATGGTAATTATATTAATAATTAATACTAGTTACTACTGAATACTGTCACTCACTGATAAAATTAAAAGCTTTTAATAAAAAAGCCGATTTGTATGCACTCGCTAAACCAAAAGTTTTTCAGTAAGCCAAAGTTATAAAGAAATCGTAAAGTCGTGAACTTGTATCATTAACAGTCAAAATCATTGTTAACTAGAGGAGAAAACACTTATCCACCCACCTCACGTTAACATCGTACATAACCACTTAAAAAATCTTCTGAGTAGTTTGCTCCACAGCTCTACCTTTATTCAAGCATGCGCAGTTAAATAAACTATTTGCTTTCGGATATGCAAGGATGGGCCTGTGATAGAGCTCTGGATGCGAAACTGATGAGATGAGTTCCAGTCCGTGAGTTACCACAGAGTATTCACTGCACTTTAAACTGTGAATACGCTATAACTGTATCAGCCAGTCTCTTTGAGCAGATGGTAGGGTGCTGCTGACTGACTTCTTTTCTTTGGTCAGTCGTTAGTATTTCTGCCATAGATACAAAATACAGATAATACACTATGGGCTTTTAAATTTAGAGCTATGTCTTTGTGGTTAAATGAATATGATTTATTTCTTTACACTTAGTTCATATTTAATGGACTAAAATTGTTTCTGCTGAAAATCAAAATGTTATATATGATGTGCACATTATTTTAAAGAGGAAATCCCACGCTTACAAAAAAAAATTATAGATATAAAATGGTACACCACATTGTTACTGTTGTTACGTCTCTGGTCGTTTGTTAATTTCCTGTAAAAAATTTTCTGAAGAACTTCAGCGATACAAGTCCTTTCTTAAACAAAACTAGTTTATTCTTTCTCAATACAACTTTGCAATACATTTAATTTCCACAGTCACTTTAACTTAAACACACGCTATAATTCACAACGATTCACGCACTTTACTTACGACATGATTCGATTATCTGTCTCTATATCTCCCTATCGGCAATTATATCTCCGCTTTATTTGCCAAGCTTATATATTAAAATAGAGGGCGCCTAGAAAAGACTAGAGTTGCTAGGAACAGTCATGATTCTTCTAGAAACTCCAGCGTCACGTGACTTCCGCTGTCGTAACACTGCCCTTACCTTAGTATTGTTCGTCCCGAACAATAGCCACTTACATTTAACTAATAGATAATTAATAATAACTTAATTAAATGTACATAATTTACAAACACAAAATTAAAATACAACAGTCTCTTAATTTTACAGGACGTATCTTCTTCCCTAGTGGTCTCTGTCTCGTTGGCTTCTGCTTCACGTGGAGTTCATCTGCTCCATCACGAAATGTCCTATTATAAATAACAGTCACATCAGTGGTAGTAGCTTCATCAAGGGCTTCACTGTTTCCCTTCTCAAAACCGGGTAGATTTCTTCTTCAACAGTGGCTTTTTCAGGTGACACATCTTCAGCAGCATCATTTGTTCTGTTGCTCACTTCATACCAACTGAAATGTCCTGGACCGTGATAACACCAAAGCCTGTTGGCATACACCACCTTTAGCTTACCTCGCCGACCACATTTTATTCAGAAAGTCACGTCTGAGAGACGATCCACTATGTTATATGGGATTATGCAACCACATCTTGTTTCCTGGTACAAAGCTGACTTCAGTAGATCCCTTATCATAACATAGCTTCATGGAATCAGCAGACGTTTTCAAGTATGAATGCACTTGAGGATGAATATCATCCATCCTTTCAGATAACACTTTCACAAGCTCTGACACATTTTCAGGCAACTCTTCATAAGGTGAGCGTCCTGTTATCAGGCCCACTGGCAACCGAAGTTCCCAACCAAACATCAGCTTTGCTGGAGTGTATCCACCGGCTTCATGCTCTGCTGTCCTATAGGCCATCAACAGTGGAGGGAGTAAGACAACCCAGTCATCTTGGTGGCTATTACAAAACTTTGCCAATTTCTGTCCAATTGTACTTTTCTACCATACCATCAGACTGTGG
>NW_013665679.1:1159667-1165678 GCF_000517525.1 Limulus polyphemus
AGTGGAGATGAGGCCAATTTTTCTTTCAATGTCTTTAATTCACTTTGAAATTTACTAATATTTTCCATTTGTGTATGCTGGCTCTCTCTCAACTGTTGGAGACTTTTTTCTTGTTTATTTTCTTTCTCCTCCAACCACTGCTGTTGTCTCTTTTCTTGTTTCTTTTCTCCTTCTTCTTGTTTCTTTTCTTTTCCTCCAACAACTGCTGTAATCTCTCTTCTTGTTTCTTTTGCTGTTCTTGTATTGCTGCCATCAAATCTGGTAAGTCGAAGTTTGAGTTGCCACTTCTCGTTTCCATTTTTTTTTCTGTCACACTCTCTGACACCAATTTGTTACGTCTCTGGTCGTTTGTTAATTTACCATAAAAAATTTCTGAAGAACTTCAGCGATACAAGTCCTTTCTTAAATAAAATTAGTTTATTCTTTCTCAATACAACTTTGCAATACACTTAATTTCCACAGTCACTTTAACTTCAACACACGCTATAATTCACAAAGATTCACGCACTTTACTTAAGACTTGACTCTATATCTCCCTATCGGCAATTATATCTCCTCTTTATTTGCCGGGCTTACATACTAAAGTAGAGGGCGCCTAGAAAAGACATGAGTTGCTAGGAACAGTCTTGATCCTTCTAGAAACGCCAGCGTGCATGCTTCCAGTGTCACGTGACTTCCGCTGTCGTAACACTATTCTATACTAGTCTCTAAATCATGATGAAATAAGATAAAAAAATAACAACCTTCCCAGTTCAATTTATTAAACTATTTAATTAGTTATACTAATTGACAGGTTGACTTTTAGATTCGTTATAAAAACGTAGTTGTTCTGATCGAAATAAAATTAATTATCAAGCTAATATTTTTTTTTCTTATTGACTTGACTGACCTAATTAAAAAGCTCTGGCGTGGTCTGTGGAATAGGGCACTTCACTCGCAATTTACGGGTTGTGGATTCGAATCCCGTTACCAAACATTCTTCCCTTTCAACACTATAATGTAATGTTGGTAAAGAATGTCCCAAGAAGTGGTGATGGGTGATGTTGACTAGCTGCCTTCCCCCTAAACTATTACTTCTAAATTATCAAGAACGGTTAGAGCAGATGGCCCTCGAGTAGCTTTGTGCGAAATTTAACAAATAAACAAAACCTAACCTCAAATGGAAAACGAACTGAGCTTTGTTAATTAGTTGCAAGAAATAAGTATCTGATAACTGGTATTTTCAACTTTAACGGCATTTTGTGTGACATATGGGATAAACAGCCAGATTAAGGATAGTTTATTTTAGTTGCGCTTTTCCAACTTTTAATGCTGCTTTTTCTTTCTTTTTTGAAATATCATAAATTTATCTATAGTATACATTTTTGCACGGGTATGGGCATTTGTTTGCTACCCATCCATAATGCTGCATGGATAGTACCCGTGGCTATTCAGATGGACAAATGCTTTCAAGATTGGTGTTCGTAAAAGGGTATTATTACGGCGGTGACAGTTATCAAGAATCAACTATATTAAATAAATTTGTTCAAAGTTTTACTTCTACTGAACAGTCGTATACCTTATTGATTAGAAAAATTGGATTTTATTTTACACTATGGAAACGACCATGAGACCCTAACGAATCTCTTAATATACACTACGAACAATTAAAACGCTAATAGTAGGTTCTTCAAAAAAACATTAAATCTACCCAAAATTTCGTTTTCCAGCTTCTTTAAGAGCACTGTACATAAATTCTTAAGGTTAAATGTGTAACTCAATAATTTAAAATTATAGAAAATGAAGGAAATATTATTGAAGTTGCAGAATAACTGGAAAAGTTAATATTCTTGGGAAAACTGCAAGCTGTGTTTGTTAAAGATAAATTTATGTATCTTGCAGTTTTAGTCGTGTACTCTTACGTTTCTTAAGTAAAGAAATCTTCATGATAGGTCCAATATTAGACTTGAAACGTTTGTGTGTGTGTGTTTTGGATTTTATAGAGGTATGGCATGATTTGTTATGTTAGTTCCGTAAATAAGCACAAAGCTACATAAGGACTAACTTTGCTAGCCGTCTCTAACTTTAAATCGATAGGCTAGGGTAAATTAAGCTACTCAACAGCACTCATTGCCAACTATTGGCTACGCTAATTGAATAGTAGGATTGGCCGTCACCCTTATAACACATCCACGACCACAATATGTGGAGCGCATTTTTGCGGCAACAGTACTCAAATCATGGACCTCAGATGTACACACCATCACGCTAATCATTAGACCATGCCCGACCCTATAGAGTCACTCCCCGTAAAGAATAGAAAGACGACAACCGAATGAAATATTGAACAATTATTGGTATTCTTCTTTATTGATCTTTAGTAAAACAGGCTTCTAAAACAACCGACTATGACACCTGTTTATCTAATGTTTGTTTCAATTAGATGGTTCCCAAGAGAATTCTAAATCTGCTGTTAATCAGATATACAGGACGGAGATTCCGATAGCAGATGTAGAATGTTATCTTTTTTTTTCACCTAGATCTGTGGTAGTGGAGTGGTAATAAGATGAAGCTGAATTGTATAGAATTGAAAGAACTAAGATGAATGGTTATAACCAGTATTAACTATGAAAACGTTCAAAACGTTTATAATGTGTTTTATTTCCTCTATCTAGAGTTTCTTAAAAGAAAAATTAAGTGTGTAATAGAGCAGCTTTGCGGATATTTTAGTGAAGAAACAAGCTGTTGAAGGAATATAAAATATTAGTTTTTAGAGCTAATGCGATATCGTATAGTTTAAGAACTACACTTCACAAACTGATAAGGTTGCTAAGTAAGGCTAGTGTTCGTAATGCTGTTACTGAGTCTCTTCATTAATTCAAATATTTGAAGGTGGAGTGTTATAAAGTCATTCTTCTGTTAAGAACAGGAACATCTCAAACAGGGATGACTACTTAAAAACCTCTGAAGGTGGGTTGAGTACTCACAGTTTCAACATTGCTAGAAATGGTTTTAGTTTTAAAATAACCTTTAGAAAAAATATATTTTAGTGGTCAAATATTCGGTTTTGTGTGGTCAGATAAGAATGCGAATTGAGTGAAATACCACAATTCTATGATATTTTTGTCAAACTTCGACATGTTCTATCAGTAATAGAGATATTGTGGAACAATATCTATGAGTTTAAGATAGAATAAATTAATAATTCGATTTTTGTTTGTTTGTAGTTAAACACAAAGCTACACAATGGGCTATCTGAGTTCTGCCCACCACTTGTATCGAAACCCGGTTTCTAGCGGTATAAGTCCGCAGACATACCGCTGTGCCACTGAGGGGCTAATAATTTGTTTAAGGCTGAAGAAGCGTCAAGTAATAGTGTGGTATTCGGGTACTGATAGCCAACAGCTTAATAAAAGAATTTCGCAAAAGCACAGGTTCAGGAAATGTTATGAGAAAAATAAAGTGAACACATACAACAAATGAAATACAAGCAAACACAAGTGAATAAATAATAAAATATTTCTTCATAATAATAAATGTTCACGAAACTGACCAGCTTCTTGCTCTCGTTATGATTATGTCCCCTGGCTGTTGGGTCAGGAGAGACTTTACAAATACGTCTGTTCAGTTCAAGAATAGGAGGAATGGTGTTATACCGCACTTTCAAATTAGACATACAGGTCCTTGTGTGGTATCTCGTAATCCTTAGATTACCTACGGCAAAGGCTGTTCCAAATAATATAGTCAGGGAAAGAAACCCAACTCATACCATCTTACACGAGTATATGTATCTATCCTTGAAACCCGCCTCAGGGAGTAGAAACAGAAAGTCTCAAACGGGTACAAGCATCTATGGGATAGCCATTGCAGTATGTAACATTTACCTAAGCAGAAGGATTAACACGTGTTTACCACTGTGACCTATCAACGATTGGTTAGCTAGATTAACACCTGCAGAACACCTATACAAATTCAGAAAATTACTAGAATATGCATTACTAGAGATATGTTCTGAACTTGTTATGCAAGGGTGAAATTAACAGTCATATCAACTGTAACAACAGGCCTTCACAAGATTAAAATAATTCGTTATTAATAGTTATAACAAATGTTATATTACTGAGTCCATTTACCAATCCCCACCAACTGAGTAATAGAACTATTTTAATATAGAAAGACCAACTGCATAGAATAGACAAACATTTATGGTTTGGATTTTTATCAAAATTGATACTAAAAATGATACATGTAATGAATAATAACTAGCCCCAAACAAAGTTTCTTACAAGATGCACAGAGATAAAATTGAAAAACATTTCAGAATATGGTAGTATTAAAGCAAGGAAGGTTGACTAATATCACTGAAGCATTTTATCAGAAGAATTTACAGTGCCTTGCAAAAGTATTGACTCCCCTGCAAAGTTTCCACATTTTTTTGCCGTCTGAACTTGCAATCATGAAACTTTTAAATCGGACTTTATATTTAGAATCTACACAATCTAGTTCAAACTGAGAAATCTAAAAATAAAAACGCTGATATTATGTAAATAAGTTAAAATTTCAAAGAAAATTAGAATATTCTTAATTTTATAAGTAATCAGCCCTTTGCTACGGCAACCCTAAATCAGTTCAGGTGCAAAAGCCTTGTTTAAAAAGTCACAAAGTTAGTGTGATTGTATCTGTCTGTGTTTAATCAAAGTGGTTTAACTTTACATCAGAGTAAATGCTTCTGTTCAAGTCACAACTCACACTGAGATACAATAAACTAACCACGAAAACCAAGGAGCTTTCCAAAAAAACCTTCTGCCACGTGTCTGCAGCATCATTTACATGCTTTGTAGCAAACTTGCTGTTTAATTTTCAAAACTTTTGTTGACAAATTCAACGTCTTGCTGAGTTCTGAGAATTCTGTTAACAAGTGCAAAAAACATGTGTGACTAATTCAAACTTTTGAAGGCGAAGATTTATAAAGTTATTCTGCTGTTAACAAGCGGTGGAACATCTCAAGCAGGGATGACTACTTAAAAACCCCTGAAGGTGGGGTGAGTACTCACAATATCAACATTGCTGGAGATGGTTTATAGTTTTAAAAGAACGTTTAGAAAAAGCATATTTTAGTGGCCAAATATTCGTTTTTTGTGACTAGATAAATATATAAAGTTCTGGTATTTCACTCAATTCGACACGTTCTACAAGTTGTTCTATAATTAATAATCTAAAATAGAAATAATATTTGAACGTACCACAGCACTGAATGTTGACAGTATCTTGTTGTTTCTCTCTCTCTAGGATGAGAATTGAATGCGAGCCTTCCTGCACGTCAGGCAAGTACTTAGAGATACAAATTATGTACAAAAATTAATAATGTACTAATTAAAACTTTGAACGAAATAAAACATTAAAGGCTCTCACATAATTGTGACAATTCTTTAAAACCACACCCTGGGGAATAGGGATGAAAATGTATTTTGAAGTACATGTCACTGATTTTCAATAAAGGAAAATAAAATAGTTCTATCTGCATTTTTTAGATTTGTCCTAATCACAGGGTATGCTTTAAAACTTAATGGTATAAGATCACATGACATCTATGGCTTTTTTATTTTTGTAGTAACAAATTATAATAATGTTTTGTGACCCTGAGTAGAAACAAAATACCGTTACGTCTCTAGTGGTTTGTTAATTTCCCGTATAATTTCTTAAATAAATTCCTTTCTTAAATAAAACTAGTTTATTCTTTCTCAATACAACTTTGCAATACACTTAATTTCCACAGTCACTTTATCGTAAACACATGCTATAATTCACAACGATTCACTCACTTTACTTATGGTCACTACCACGCTTGACTCAATTGTCCGTCTCTATCTCTGCCTGTCTGCAATTCAATTAATTATCTCGCTTTATTTGCCTGCTTATACACTAAAATAGAGGGCGCATACAAAAGACTAGAGTTGCCAGGAAGAGACATGATCCTTCTAGAAACTCCAGCGTGCATGCTTCCAGCGTCGCGTGACTTCCGCTGTCGTAAC
>NW_013665679.1:1166600-1168537 GCF_000517525.1 Limulus polyphemus
AGACTGTGGGTGAAGTGTTGTTGTCCTGGTCTTTCGGATGCCAAACAACTTGCAGCATTCATAGAACACAGCTGATTCGAAGTTACGGCCTTGATCTGAATGCAGTTCGTATGGCATACCAAATCTGAAGAAGAAATCACTAATAGCCGAAACTACAGTTGTAGCTTCCTGAATTGGTATTGCATATGCCTTAGGTCACTTGGTGAAATAATCCGTCACCACACAAATGTACTTGTTTCCAGCGCGAGTTTGGGGCAAAGGACCAGCAATATCAATAGCTACTATATCAATTGGTGCACCAACTTGATATAATTTCATTGGAGCATGTCCCTTATGCTTGGGTCCCCTTTTAGCACAATATATACTGCAGGTCCTGCACCATTCTTCCACATCTTGCCTCATACCTATCCAGTAAAATTTCTGTCATAAGTGACTCAATGTCTTCTTAAATCCGAGATGTCCTCCTGTTAAACTATCATGGGATTGACGCAGCACAACTTCCCGTGACTTTCTCGGTATAACCGTTTGCCAGGTCGTTACTTTCCTATCTGCAATTTCCCATCTCTGGACAAGAATACCATTTTGAAGTTTCAACTGGTCCCATTGTGCCCAATAGTCCTTTGTCACAGGGCTTAAGCTAGAAACCTTCTCCCAAGCAGGGCGCAAAACACTTGCTTTTAGAAAATCAATTATTGGCTTCAAATCTTGATCTTTCTCCTGCTCTGATTTAATATCTATACCTGGTTCCACTTCACAATCATCAACTTCTTCAGTCACTTTAACTTCAGCTTGATGGAAGCCAGTTAGTTCAACCTCTCATTTTACACTTACCGGAATTTGGCCTTTGTTGTTCCCAAACCTCATTTTATCGAAGTTAACTGCACATTTCCTCTGTCGTGTGTAGTCCAACCCTAATATGCACTGGTCTTGAATGTCAGCCAAGTATACTTTGTGTCTGTCCTTTATGCCCATGAGCTCAATAGTTACCTACACCAGTCCCCACAACCTTGCATAATGTTCTGTCACACCACAGAGCTTCTGTATGGCTTCTGGTACTCCTTTGTGATCCAGCATCTTGATACTCACAAGGGTTTGCTGAGACGCAGAATCTATGACAAAGTTGCACCTTTGGCCATCCAGCTTTCCTGTCACGTAGACACTATGTGTGCTTGTCATTTTACACCTAGCTGTTGGGATTTTCACGATGGGGGTTGGTAGGCGTCCCTCAACATGAACCACTACTTGTTTTCTTGAGGCTGACTTATTGGTAATATTCTTCTTACACTGTCTCTTCATATGTCCTTGCTCTCCACAGTTCCAACAACCTTTCTTGGTAGCAGCCTTTCCTGCCATGGCATCTTCCCTGTGTTGAGGTTCCAGCATTGAGCTCTCTTGTGCCCAGGTTTATTACAGTGCCAGCAATGTCCTTCAAACCTCTCTGAAAGCTGCCCTTTTCTGGCCTTGAATCCTGGTGACTGTACCAACCTTGGTACCTCTGTGCTGGACTTAATGTAGGATTCAAATTCAAAAGCTCTGGCCATTGCATTCTGCATAGTAGAGGGGTGTGCTTGCTTTACTTGTATCTTCAGTTGTGGACTGTCCAAGGCATCAACAAACTGATCCCCCAGCAACAACTTGAGGACATCAGGTGGTGCAGTTGGGTAGGCCTTGTGTGCCATACTTTCCAAATCCTGTGCCAGCTCTTGCATGCTCTCCCCTTTAGCATGGATTCTCGTCCTAACCCTAGCCCTGTAGACTTCAGACTGATTTTCGGTTCCATACCTGAGTTCTAGAGTAGCTACCAGTGGTCTATAGTTGTGTCTCTCGTCTGCTGACAACTGTCCCTTCAAGTTAGTTGCCAGATATACTGCTTTCTGCTCCTCTCTCCATCCGTCCATCTCTGCCGGGGGCTCAAATTGTGCTCTATATGCTTCCCA
>NW_013665679.1:1169525-1176362 GCF_000517525.1 Limulus polyphemus
GTCGCGTGACTTCCGCTGTCGTAACAATACTCATCATTTAATAGATGTTATTTCCTTTAATAAAAACATAAGATGTACTACAAATTAGTAATTTTTAGTTTAGAAATTTCTTCATTTATTAAAAGTATTTTGTATGCATCTTTTAGATGCAAAATAAGTTAAAAACAGAAATATTATTTGACCTTTTATTAAAATGAGTTGCAAATATATATAATACTTAATACTGTATAGACGTGAAAAATTAAAAATGACTATATATAGAGTTTGTTTTATTGTTAAGATAAAAGTTACACAATGGTCTATTTATACTGTGCCCACCACGGATATCGAAACCTTGTTTTATAGCGTTAAAAGTCTTCAGACTTACCGCTAAGCCACTGTAAAGAGATAGGAGGACCTAGAAAGCATTGTTGTATTTATGGATAATTTGTCGAACTTTATGTGATTATTTTTAACGGGTGACACAAATCTATATTTGGTCAATACACGTAAGCACTTGAAATCCAAAAGGTATTTTTGTCGTTTTTATTTTAAAATTGTTTCTATTCTTACACTATGAAGCCGGTAGCTTAAAATCAGAGATGGCTATGTAAGAATAACCCAAGTGTAGCTTTGTACAGTAATTCCAAAAATAACAACTTCTTATATTTTGAGTATTTCAAAAAAGGCACTTTTAATGTAAACATTTTATCTTAGATGTCTAAACTGTTTGGGGATTTGGTGTTACATTCTGAAAAAAAAAAACTTCGTTAAAAAAGTTTGCGCTTGCTATGATTCTAAAATAAGATTTGACAACTTTGGTAATTATCAGGAAGATTAGGTTTTTCTGCCAGCACACTGCTTGGTTATTAAGTTATTTGAAATACCATTGTATAGAATAGGAAAGTAGATATGTCACATAGAAAAAAGAGATAATGTTAACAATCTGTTGTTCGAACATTCATGAATGCTCTCTAGCTAGTCACTGAAAAGTGAATACAAAACACTTCAGAATTGCTTTACATTGTGGCAACTTTCCCAGGTGTTGTATACTTACCTCTAAAGTGTCTGTGTTGTTTATCAGACACTGTTTTTGAAGAAATTAGTTAAAACCTTTGCTAAAATATCAGTACCATTTATAATTCATTATTTCAGCATAAAATAAATGGTTTTCGCAAAACGAGAAGTTGTTACATACTAAACAAAGTCTTATAGATTTCATCTAAGAAATATGTAGGCTCAAATGCTTAGCGAAATCTTGAGCGAATAAGCATAATGTAGAAAATATGTTAGTTATACAGACATTCATATTACTGAAAAGTGAAATTTAAACTTGATAGTGCATCGTTTATTACGTTAGTTTGCAAGTGTTAACCTAGATGGCGTTAAACTTTCACAAGGGTTTCTTTAAATTTTTGGATTCTTCAATTTCATACTAAGTAAACCTTGTTGCCTAGAGAATTCTTGCTATTTTTCTATATAGGCTAGAATACAGTAAAAGTCAAAATAGTCAGTACAAAATTTCAGAGTATGACTAAAGAAACTTCAAGCCAAGCTCTAACAACAATAATATCGTGCCTAATTCAATTACTAAAAATTTTCGAGTAAAAGTAAGTATTTAATTCTGAAACTTTATCTTTGTAGTTCTTAGTGCTTACTTCGCTAAACCCTCCTATCCAATTATTAGTTATGAAAATACATGATTAATATAGACATTGCTGAACATCTTGCTCTGTAAATAACTAGGGTCTGGCATGACCTTGTGGCTAGGGTGCTCAACTTTCAATTTGCAGGTCGCGGGATTGAACCCCATCACCAAAACTGCTCGCTCTTTCAACCGTTGAGGTGTTATAATGTACAATCAATTCCACGAGCTGTTGGTTAAGAGTAGCCCAAGAGTTGGCTGTAGGTGGTGTTGACTAGCTGCTTTCCCTCTAGCCTTTCAATTCAAAATTATGGACAGCTATCACAGATAGTCGTTGAATAGCTTTAAGAGAAATTCAACAAACAAACTGTAAATAGTGGTTATACAAGTTATATCGTTAATTGGTAATTCTTAATGAATACTTTTTCGGTAGTTTCTTAACCTAAACGCTACTGATTAATATGTCAGGTACTGAAAATTTATCGTAATTTCTAGAGTTTCTAAAAAATATTAACGGTTATATGTATAGAAACATAGTAGTGCACAGTTGTATATTATGAAGGGTTACAAAGTAAGTAATTCGGGATTTTTATTAGAAATGTTTTAGGACTCATTTACGAACCTAATAGCTATAGTTAAAGTTATAAATAAAACATAGCATGAACGTGCTCATGCACAAAATTTCAAAATAAGTCAGAAGGAAAAGTGGTTGTTGAGAGGATTATAATGACGTGAACATGGTAATAGAAAAACTAGAATTCGGAAAATAGGAAGACAATTTTTGCACTCGAAATATATTCGAGTGCCTTTTTTGTTCATCAAGTCTTAGAAGGATATAAGGTTTTTCAGAAAATGTCTATTAAAAGTAAACAACAACAACTTTGGATTGATCGATTGTCTTGAACAAACTATTTTCACTCTCGATAAACTTGAAAAGTCTTTATTGCATTGAAACTAACTTTAACTATTTTGAATTTAAAATGTCTTACAAACATGAAATCTCGTCGTAATGTGCAATGGGCTTTCTTACTTCGTAGCTTCAGCGTTTTATGTCTTGACCATAGTAATATCTAGTATATTCAAGCTGAGCACCATCTTAAGCAACACGTGGGCTAAATGGCTAAGACGGATAGTCTTAATCGAATTGCGGGATTGATTGTCATTTTTATAATGCGTTCACAGCTGAAAGTGTGAAGCGTTTTCAGAAACATACGATCGATAATATTTAGTGCCTTGTTGAACTTCAATCTGCATACTGTTATTTTTGTGCACTCCATGCAAATCAAAGTTTAACGATAAATTGGACAAAATTGAAAATTCTATCATCTACGAAAATTATATGATATGACATTTTCCAGACTGGGCAGATCCTAATAGTTAGAACGGGGGGATGCGATCAGAAGGTCCAAGATTCTTGTCGCAGTATGCAATTGAACACGTTCCACACTTTCAGCTGTGGGGGTTTTATCATTGTGACACCCAGTCTCGCTGTCTGACTAAGATTAGCCATAAAGTACTTCTAAATTAGGTATAGCTATGCTTGAATATTAGAGGTTCTGAATTGGCCGCTTAGCACGTGCCGTTCAAGTTAGAAATACTAATACCCTAATGTTTCTTAGTGGGCCGATCTTGGAGTTATTTAGATAAGCTACACAAACTGGTATAGCGGAGAGAAATAATTGAAATGACATTTTACAGAATATTTGATAAAATATATCAAATCGAAACTGAATGTTTTTTAATAAAAGAACTCTTATTTTAGCTAAAAAAAACCTGTACATTAAGAAAGAAATTGTCCTTAAAGGCATACTTATGGCAACACATAATTGTTTCATACCACCAGTGTCATTCTATCTCCAATAAATATGAAATATATAATTTATAAGTACAGTTAGGCATTATTCATTGAATGGTAAATGATTCAGCCTAAAAAACCTAAATTTCGTGTACTTCTAAATGCACCTTTAGCTAAACACTATATTCTTCACGACTGTATTAAAGGGAAAAGTTACTCAGAAAAGGTTTGTTTGTTTGTTTGTAGTGAAGTACAAAGATACACAATGGGCTATTTGTGCTCTGTCCACCATAGGTATCGAAATCCGGTTTCTAGCGTTGTAAGTCTGCAGACATGCCGCTGTGCCACTGGAGGGCGCAGAAGAGGGAAAAAGCTAGAAAAATTCCGATAATCGTTTGTTTGTTTGTAATTATGCACAAAGCTACACAATGAGCTATCTGTGCTCTGCCCATCACGGGTATCGAAACCCGGTTTCTAGCGTTGTAGGTCCGCAGACATACCGCTGTTCTACTGGGGGGCCCGCTTATCGTTAGACATACAAGTAAAAGATTCAAAGAGAATATAAGCAGAAAATTTTACTGACACAAATAAGAAATTCTCCATTTGACCACAATATTTGGTATAAAACAATGAAAAAACTCAGTGTAGGGGAGTTTCGAAGAAGTTCCTTGATGTAAAATCGAAGAAAAATTGTGAAAAAACTCAGTGTAGGGGAGTTTCGAAGAAGTTCCTTGATGTAAAATCGAAGAAAAATTGTGAAAAAACTCAGTGTAGGGGAGTTTCGAAGAAGTTCCTTGATGTAAAATCGAAGAAAAATTGTGAAAAAACTCTCATATGAGAAATGTTTTAAAGTACAACTAAAGAAAGTTTGGCGTGTTGTTCTAATTAGTTCAATCTATGTTACATTTCCAGATAATGATGAAAAACTTTATTTCCGCCAACGTTTCGCCATTGCGGCTTCATCATACTGTTATACTCTCGCGATAGTTAAACCTCGAAAATATTGTTAGCAGCGAAGGTAGCCAACTGATGAAACAATGTAATAAAATTTTTATAGATAAAAATATAAGAAAAGTATATGTACTACCGTAAAACGTAAGCTGAAATATTGTTTTATCATTATCTGCAGGGTAAAAGTTTTTTATCTAACTTCGTTGTCAAAATACCTAAATCCTTATTCTGAAAAACAATAAAATATGTTACCTCTTCTTATTGGGTCAACAAAATGTAGCATCTACAGTTTTAACAGAGAAAAACAGACCTATCCGCCATCATTTGTCACATGCATGAGAGTTGTTCGAAAACAAAGGAAATACATAAATATAGTTCTCAAACTCAGTCTCTCCGTGTACTGGTGAACCTCTAGAAACTTCTTATCAGTCGCTTATTTTTTCATATTTTATTAAAAATAACTTTAATTGATAGCTTAGCGCTAAGGCGCTAACAAATTATTGAGTTCTCAATCACAAAAATAACATCAAAAAAGTGCATTGGAATCTTATAAGGTGAGTCTAAAGTGTTATTTTTCTGCTAATACTAATTCACTCTCGCGACAGTTAAATCTTGTTAACAGCAAAGGTAGCCAACTGGTGAAACAATGTAATATAATTTTATAGGTAAGAATATAAGAAAAGTATATGTAATTAGCTATATTCATTACCACATTGAATTTTAGTTTCACTCTAAGTAGGTAGCTTGTTCTGATAGTGATAGGAAGTTAATATCCATTTCAAACACGAAATAATCTCCCAAAAGGCTTAAATAGAGTTGTGTTTTATTTAGCTTATATTACTACAACAAATCGTTTACGTTTTGACCAGGGATCTATAGTTTCATTTAGCCCTATAAAGGCAACAGCTGCAGAATTAACTATTAAATTCTTGAAATTCTTTTGTACCAGTATATATAGTGGTATTATGAATGTTTTCAGCCTTTCTTGAATATGGAAGTATAGGTTGGTATTTTATTGACTCTAGCCTAATTATTCATAAACTTCCTGAACTTTTAAATACCCTAAATTCTTCCAAAAATTTCTATTTTGCCTACAAAAAAAAAAAAGATATAATATTGGCAGACCCTAAAATATAATTCTCATAGATTTCACAGTGTGAAACAGATGAAAAAGCTGGCATTTTTATTAACACCAATCAGTAAAGGCAGAAATATGATAAGTTATATCTGTGAAACTAGTATAGCTTTCTTTCACATATTTTCGATCATGCAGTTCTTCTGTCTTAAACTTTAATTTTTCATGTAAGGAAAAACAATTCATTTACGACAATTCATCAATATGTTTAAATAAAAAAAGGTTTATTTTACTATATTGTTTCGTTCTTTAAATTGAAATTTAGTAATAGAAAAAATAAACTAATGAAAACGAAAAATCAATTAGGCAAAGCTTACAAAAATAATTGGACTGATGAAACATGAAATAAACCTCTAAGGAATCTTTTACTAACGAGAAAACCTGACGTGTTTCTATTCTTTTAACGATGTTTCTATCTCTATGTTGAGGCACAGAAACCGAAACGTTGTCAAAAAACGAAAAACATGTTAAGTAGTTTTTCGTCCACAGAAGATTCTTAAGGTGCCCAAAACACAATTTAAACGTAAACTAAACGAAATATACCTATCTGATATTTAGTGATAGAGAACTAGAGAGTACCCCTGGTGAGACTTTTTATTCTACGATTATTTCTGTTGAACTTTTTAAGGAAGTTATGTTTGTTCTGCAAAGCTATCTGCGGTTTTCTCACCGCGTGAAATAAAAAAAACAGAATTTAGCATTGTAAGTTTATATACTTACGGTTGACAACACAATTTACAGTAACCACGATCTCAGCTCAAACCACTAGGAAAAAATATATATTGTTACGACAGCAGGGGTCACGTGACTCTAGTAACACGTCATATTCTCGAAAGTTCACGTCCCTTCCTGAATTCTCGAGAGGTTACTAGATGTGTGGTATTCTTGTATATATAAGCCGCCAAGAAGTGACAGCAACAATGTAATGTAATGTAATTGAATTGCTGACAGAGAGAGACGTATTGTGGGGTCGTACGCATGTGACTTTCGTTGTGAATTATAGCGTTTGTTTAACTTATAGTGTGACCGTTGAAATTAAGTGTATTGCAAAGTTGTATTCAGAAAGAATAAACCAGTTTTATTTAAGAAAGAACTTGTATCGCTAAAGTTTATAGGGAAAATTAACTAACAATCAGAAGTTGTGTCAGAAGTGGGATGAAAAAAAAATGGAAACGAGAAGCGGCAAATCAAACTACAGCTTAGCAGATTTGATGGCAGCAATACAAGAACAGCAAAAAAACAAGAAGAACGAGAAAATAAACAAGAAAAGAAACAAGAAGAGAGATTACAGCAGTTGTTGGAGGTAAAAGAAAATAAACAAGAAGAGAGATT
>NW_013665679.1:1177158-1178034 GCF_000517525.1 Limulus polyphemus
GAACTTGGAAAGCATGGCACACAAGGCCTACCCAACTGCACCACCCGATCTCCTAAAGTTGTTGCTGAGGGATCAGTTCTTAGATGCCTTGGACAGTCCACAACTTAAGATACAAGTGAAGCAAGCACACACCTCTACTATGCAGGATGCAATGGCCAGAGCTCTTGAATTTGAATCCTACATTAAGTCCAGCACAGAGGTACCAAGGTTGGTACAGTCATCAGGATTAAAGGCCAGAAAAGGTCAGCTTTCAGAGAGGAGTGAGGGACTTTGCTGGCACTGTAATAAACCTGGGCACAAGAGAGCTCAATGCTGGTAACTTCAACACAGGGAAGATGCCATGGCAGGGAAGGCTGCTACCCAGAAAGGTTGTTGGAACTGTGGAAAACAAGGACATATGAGGAGCCAGTGTAAAAATAATATTACCAACAAGTCAGCCTCAAGGAGACCAGTAGTGGTTGGTGTTGAGGGACACCCACCAACCCCCATTGTGAAAGTCCCAACAGCTGGGTGTAAAATGCCAAAAAAAACATAGTGTCTATGTGACAGGAAAGCTGGATGGCCAAAGGTGCAACTTTGTCATAGATTCTGCATCTCAGCAAACCCTTGTGAGCATCAAGGTGTTAGATCATGAAGGAGTACCAGAACCCATACAGAAGTTTTGTGGTGTGACAGCACATTCTGCAAGGTTGTGGGGACCAGTGTGGGTAACTATTGAGCTCATGGGCATGAAGAACAGACAGAAAGTATACTTGGCTGACATTGAAGACCAATGCATATCAGGATTGGACTATTTACTACCGAGGAAGTGTGTAGTTAGCTTCGATAAAATGACGTTTTAAAAGCAAGCTAGCTTAAGCCCTGTGACAAAGAACT
>NW_013665679.1:1178527-1209256 GCF_000517525.1 Limulus polyphemus
TTGCGTTCAAACTTGAAAACGTACTGCTGATTCGATGAAGTTATCTATGATAAGAGATCTACTGAAGTCAGCTTTGTACCAGGAGACAAGGTGTGGTTGTATAATCCCAGGAAGGCCAAAGGGAAGTCTCCTAAGTTGTCTTCTCCATGGGAAGGCCCATATGACATAGTGGATCGTCTCTCAGACATGACTTTCCGAATAAAATGTGGTCGGCGAGGTAAGCCAAAGGTGGTGCAAGCCAACAGGTCTTGGCGTTATCTCGGTCCAGGACATTTCAGTTGGGATAAAAGGGCGAGCATGTTTGGTGGGATGGGAATTCGAACCCGCGACCCGCAGTTTGCGAGTCGAGCGCCCTAACCAACTGACCATGCCATGCCAAACCTGTTGGTCGGACTTACTACTGACATAAGTTTGGCCCGGCAAGGCCAGGTGGTTAGGGCGCTCGACTCGCAATCTGCGGGTTCGAATAATCACCGTCCTACCAAACATGCTGCCCTTTCAGTCGTGGGGGCGTTATAATGTGACAGTCAATCCCACTATTCGTTGGTAAAATAGTAGCCCAAGAGTTGGCGGTGGGTGGTGATGACTAGCCGCCTTCCCTCTTGTCTTACACTGCTAAATTAGGGACGGCTAGCGCAGATAGCCCTGGAGTAGCTTTGCGCGAAATTCAAAAACAAACAAACAGACGTAAGTTTATTCTACGTAATAAGTAATGCCACGCTAATATTGTTTTTCTTATTTTATGTACACAAGAGTTATAATCAAACAATACAAATAGTGTTATAGCCACGAATGACTTTAATAATAATTACATAAACAGAAATAAAACAATAATAAATATTTTACAAACTAATGATTATCTATATTCTAAATGAAATAATGCACAGCACAGATAATGAATATATCCCTCTTAGCTACATAATATGTAATAAAAATCATGGATCCCAGTTTCATTCGATGAGCACCACGCTCTTCTGAGAGTAAATTCTGACATAAACTTATCACGATATTTAAAGCAAAAACAAATATTGATTGTATAATATTCTCAGCTACTGCCGTCCTTAAAATGCACTAAACGAAAAACACCTAGTAAAGGGAAGAGATGAATAAATTGATGATGGGGAATAAGAGATCAAGGACGTGTCAAAGTTGTGTAAACGTTTCGTCAATCGCGTTAAAGCATAAATATATATATTATCAGAAATTTCTGGAAGACAAAACGGTTGGATTGATTAATCATATTACCAGAAGAAAAATAAGCTCATTTGGTATCATTCTGTCTGTGTTTATCGAGAAATCACATCAATAAAATGTCAGTAATGGTGCGACAGTCTACCACAGAAAATGTAAATTGCATTTTTTTTTCTCTTTGAATTATTAACTTATTGTAAAAAAAAAGGGGGGAATTGCGCCATATCTATTTCTTTATTGTTGTTTTTATGGGTGTAAAAGGAATATTCTCTTTGTTAAAGTTTCAAGACTGTTATGTTACATAAACCTCCCGCGCACAAATTATTACGTTCTCAAAAAGTTCAGGTTCAAGCATATTTTTATTAATGTTAAAGTACACCTTTCATATTGAAACTTTTTTAAACACTTCCCATTGATATTTTGTAGGTTACATATTTATATAAACATTCTAGTTTTAAAAACATTAAACATCAAATTTGTGCTTAAAAATCGAAAAACTTTGCTATTTGCATTTAGTTGGATTCCTTCTTAAACTTAACTGCTAGACCCCTTGTTGAACCTTATCTGCCCAACATAGCTTAGTAGTTGATATATTCACTAATAATTAGAAATATGCTATAATATATTGCAATTTGCTGCGAAATGGTGTCGTCAAATTTTGATAGCTTAATGTTGGCTATATATATGCAAATGCCAAACTTCAGACAGATAGATAATTAATCGAGTTGAGAATGAAGAACGTATACTTGCTTGACCATGCTAGAGTGTCATCACGCCCCTGGGATATGAGTCGTACCTAAGCAGAAAGGTGGTTAAGAGATTTGTACAAGCTAGTTTGAGCTGGGAGTTAATCTACTCTTGAAAATGTATAAATCGAATGATTAGTAATCCAGGATTGTAAGGTAAGACACTAACACTTTGGTCTGACTTAACATTGTTGAGTAAACATGTTCTCCCAGTCTCTTGCCTAATGAAAATATGTTTTTCCTCCCATTCCATCAGCCACTTAATTTATGATGACACAAAAGCCAAATATTATTATATTTAAGTCCCAGCAAGTTTTGTCTTTTGTATAAAAATATTTTGTTTTTCGTTTTGCAGAAGTGTTCAAGTCCTTTATTTTCCATCTGTGTTGATTTTATTATATGCACCATTTTGGTGCCATGACCAAGGATATTTTGTTGTTTATTTTAAATGTGCTTCTTTTCTCTGTTTGATTCTCTGGTGACCATGGAAAACTACTTTCATCAGATCAGGTATAGCTTACGGTGGAAATAATAAAACTTCAGTTCAGATGGTAAAATTATTTAAGGACAAGGCTAGGATAGGAAGAGGTTTTTCTCCTACACAAATGATTTGGTCAGTTTTGGTGAAAGCTATTTCTGAAATTTAAATCTATCCTCAATAGCGAGAGATTAAAGGAGGGCAAATGAAACTTCGGCTGGTGCATCAAATCGACCTCAATTAGTGACTTTTTGTTTACAGGAACGCAGGCAGCAGGAATGAATCACAATTGTGATGACTAATCTGGACATAGCAAAGCCAAATGGGATAATGTTTATAGGCTTGCTAGACACTTCTGGATTACCCCTCCCACCAACAGTTACTGGTCATGGTCACTTGTGACCAGGGTAAGAGGTGAGGTACGTATGATGTACAAACATCACTAGGAAGAGACAGGACACTGTCAAGTCGAGTATCCACCATAACCATATACAATAACTGGATCATTGAGGTAACCAGGTGGCTTTCGGGCTACCAAGGCACAATAACAATGATCTAAGATCATATCCAGTGGTTGAGGTTGATGTCCAACACAACAACAAATATTCCTACAAATAACATCATTCTGCTGCTAACCTTATCCTAGAACATCGTATTTATCAAGATGTGCATGTCTTCGGATTTAATGTAGATGGTGTTTCAGCAAGTCAGTAGTGGAGACGCTGGAAGCAATTATCTGCCTGCATCACTCTTTCACAATAATGGAGGTGTGAAGAAATTTAACGCAGTGTTTTAAGAGATGGTGAAAATTATCTAAACACTATCCATGAAAGTGTCAGCAGATGTTTTCTTCGAATGTTTTATCTCAAAGACAAGCAATGTAATGCCTGTTGAAGTTTGGATTGCTCAGCGCTAGATGCTCTAATGCAATTGAATGAGGAACAACTCAACGACTAGGACATGGTAGATGTTGATTTGTGCTTCAGCTTCGACCCTGTAGAGAAATGTACACTCTTTAGGGCAAAGTTCAAGGCTCTAAGGCAAGAAATGGGTCCCATGTCATTTGCTGATTGTAAGGAAGTTTTCATTGAAAAGTTTGTGGTGGGAGCTGTTGAGCGAATCCATGTGGCAACACATAGGTTTTTTTGGTGACAATGTTCAAGCTAGTCACATCAAATTGGATGCTTGAGCTGAAAAAGAAGCCAACAGCAGTAGCTATTACAGTGACTAGCTTGGCTCTGAAATAACCTCAAAGAAACACGAATTGTTACATCCATTTCTTCAGGTACCATAGGGTGTCATGACGCAATCAACAAGGTTCCCTGTGACATAAAAGTACTTACCAGAGTCAGTTACCATTGCTGCATTATTTTTGCAACAAGATAAAACTTCAAAACGACACCTTAAGCATGAAGTATGGAAGCTCTGTTTGAACTGTGGCATGCCAAGTCATTGGATATGCGATTGTATACATCCTGCAATGATAAAGAAACTGTACATGGAAATTTCATTCATGTTGATGACACAGTAACTATAAGAAGGTCAATAACAAGGTATGGTTACAGCTACTATGACTATCTTAACGAAGTGGAGCCAATACATAGCCTGACCATTAGATTAGTCAAGCGTAGCTGTCTGCTTGTGCCAAGAGATATGTTTGATATCACATGACATATGCCTGTAATTATAAATGAATGCGATGTTTAGTTTCTAGTTAATACTGAAACAATCAATATATTAATATATTTTTTCTGTGTTAAAGGTTCTCTTAGTGAATCCACCTTATGACCACATACTGCAAATTCCATTCTGGCAAATGATAACAAGCTATATTTAAGATATTTAAGACAAGGGGCAACTTTGTTTTGACATTATCTCTTGCCAAATAAAAGTTACTGTCTTTGCTTTTCGTCTAGACATTGGTATCTTAGTGATGGACTTACTGCCAAAGTATTCATCCAATTTTGCTTCTACAAGTATTCCAGTAAAAATAAACACCCACTGATGACCACTTGAGGCCCGAGAACTGCACATATGCATATTGAGAAGGAGGTTGTAGTGTCCATTAATATGCAAATAGTGTTCTGTCACGTGCTTTGGGTGCAGTATAATATATTGTCACCATTTTCGTAGTAGTACAAACAAAAAATAAAAGACAATGTTTACTGTCCAGAAATCAGACTGAATTTACTCGAAAAGTCATCTGAGAGCTGGAATTATTCCAGTACTGAATTTAACTATGGGCGTTTGCATTTTTTATTTCCATATAAAACAGTCATTGGCACAGAAGCAAAATCAGAGATGCTAAACCAGCTATCACTATTAATGTATGGCGTCCCAAGTATCTGAGATTGTTGGATGGGAACTGTGTTACCAGAAACTAAATAATCTAATTATGGAGTTTGCTGACATTTTTTGTATGATCAGATGGCTATCTGGATAGTACAACAATAACGTATCATCACATTGATACAGGCTATTCATATCCAATAAAACAACTATCATAAAGGCTTCTATACAACATAAAAGATGTGGTTAACATATACACCTAATAGACACTGAAAGATGGATTAATACAAACTTAGAATAGTATTTGTCATCTCCATCAGTTATTGTGAGGAAGAAAGAAGAAAAATAGAAGGTCAAGATTTCCTGTGGACTTTGAGCAGGTGTGTGCAGTAATGTGCATTGATTTATTTCCTTTGTCATTAATTTAGGAATGTCTTGACATCTTAGAAGGTACCTGCCCGTTTGTTCAATATGCTAGATCTGATTGTGGCTACTGGTAAGTCGAGCTGGATAATGAAATCGGATTAAAGACAGCTTTGAATACTTGATAATACTGTAAAAATTCTGCCTGATGTCCTTCAGTTTGTGAAACACACCTGCCACTTTTTGGGAGGATACTGGAGCTTACAGTTACAGTATTACAATGGAAGAGATGCCCCATCTATATGAATAAAATTTCAGTTCTTGTTGCACATTTTAAGTCACTGCTGAAAACCTAAGAATAGTAGTTAAATGCATCAAAGGTACAGACTTGAAAATATAATCAGGGACGTGCGAGTTTGTGTAAAAAAAGGCCGTTTTTTTCTTGGTTATATGCTAGGGAGAGACAGAATAATCACTGATCCTGCAAATACGGCAGTGGTCAAGGACTGAACCCATTCTGAAACCGAAAAGTCTGAAGTTTTCTAGGTCCGGTGTTATACCATGTGTTGTTTGTAGCTACAGTCTTCAAGATAACTGTACTGAGTGGATACATAAATGTGGTCAGCCATTTCAGTCCGTATATAAAGTATGCATTGACTGAAAAAACCCGTTTTGGCTACCTCCTCAAAATTGTTCGTTTATCATGGTTACTAATGCCAGTGACAGTGGAATTGGAACAGTACTGCCACAGATACAAGATAGTATAGAGCAGTGCTTCTCAACTGGTAGGTTGTGACCCCCAAGTGCGTTGCGCGCAGGTTTCCAGGAGGCACGAGATGTCTGCGCTGAGTCAACTTTTTTGAGTCCTATTATCTTATTTGATATTGAAGTTGTTTTATTTTATTTCCCATACTGATGAATTTCAATCTTTTTTATATTCTGTTTATTTTGTATTTTATATAGTTCTTTTATTAAGCTTTGTTTAGTTTAAATTCATTTTATTTTGCATTGTATTTAGTTCTGAAGTTCATGGTCGTTTTCGTCATCTTATTATAATAAACGTATCGTGTATGTCAATATTTTATGTATGTAACCAAAACTTCTGCTCCATCTACTGAATGGCACCATAAACAAAAATCCATAAAAAAGTGTCACATTTTGGGTATTCAAGATTCAAACAGTTAGAAAAATAACTGTGGTATGTGCAACAACCATTTCTTAATAACAGAACACAATTTTAAATAAAAGCACTCTCCTCACAACAAGAACACGATTTTCACTAGGACTGTACGTGAGGATTTGATTATATCTTTATTGATGTAATTTTTAAATGTTGTGCTGAAAAACTTGAGTTATTAAAAAAAACATTCTTTTTCAACAATATATAATTATTTAATATATAAAAACGTACAATTTATATAAGCTAAATTGGCTAAAATTTAAGCTCTGTACATTGAATCATGTTGATCAATGAGTTGCGTATGACAATCCGAATATTTTTACCATGCAGTATTTCCCAGAAAAAAAAAAATTCGTTTATAGAAAATGTTCACTTTTTAATTTTTTTTTCGTATGAATGGTACGATTAGTAATTACTAACATAACAGCCGCCTTACGGGCGGCGTTTCTGCTCGTAGTGTAAAATCTCACTGGGTGTTTGTCATCTAGGGCAGTCTTACCATGTGAAGTTGTGAAGTTTACTTCTAACAATCTGTACACTGACGTGGTATCCAACTGCGGATGCAAACATCTGATCTAATCTTGAAGCAGGAGTTTTACGATTGCAATTAATTCGAACCTACAGCCAGTGATCGTCTGCTTATGTTGTCAATGATTTAACAACCGGCTAAGAACACTGAAACACTTGTATTAATTCGCAACAAGCTCTTGTGATTTTCCAGTTTTCTTTTATCAGATGTTTCAATATGAATGAACATCCGGATATGTCTTCTTCTGAAATGTAGCCATGGTTAATGAAAAACTTGGAAAACCTTAAACTTTGTGATTCACTTCAAGAGAGATAAGGCAGATATAACTATATCTAGTACAGACTGAATCCGGGACCTCAATTATAAGGGTAGGAGCAAGAGAGGCAACTTCTCCCCAAGAACATTAGAATAACATAACAATTTAGTACAGTTGTGCTGTAAAGATACAGTACAATCCAATGGCAGGCCATATTTAATGTGCTGAACGAGCAATCATTCATTCTTCATGTCACATGACTGATAATCAGATGATTGGTTTGCATAACAGTGATCTGACATTATTTCTTAACAGTTGATTTTCTTTATCATGGTTATAACATAACAATTGCCAATTATCCTTTAAATCTTTTTGTGCAGTGTAAGACAGATATAATAACGCGTCAAAAGGTGCCATATGTGCATAACGAGCCTCTTCTGTATTCCCTTCTGGAGATGATGGATCACAGAGTGTGCCATGTGTATAATTAAATATCAAAACAAAACTGTGTATAAATGTATGATATTTTGCTCAAAATGACTAATTCTGTAAGATTAAATTCCTCAGCCTTATAATGATGTAATGAGCAACTTATTTAGAGAAAATCTTAGGAAATCTATAATAAAAAAAAAAGAGTATGTGACCGCCAGAGCTCCAAGAGGAAATAACCTAGAGACTTGAAACTTTGCACGCATACTAAGGTGATTCTGAGGGTGTGCATCTTGGTATTATTTTTTAGATTTCAATCAAAAATATTTAGGCCAATTTTTTGTCCTGTAGCCCTTTAATTCTGCTTTCTGAAGGTTTATAGAAAAGTATCATTTTTTCTAATTCTCACTAACTGAATGAACAATATGTGGAGGTTTTCAGCCAGATACTGTTGAAAAAGAACAAAATGGTAAAAAAAAAACCTGCCAAAATTGGCCAAAGATTGGGAAAAGTGGACATATGTTACCAAAAATAAACAAAATTTAATAGGGTATGGGCCAAACATTTCTTAGCCAGTCAAACGCAACACGGAGGGAAAGAAAGGGATCAGAACCTCCCGGAATCTATGGAACAGGCCCTCAAAATACTATAAAATGTTTAAATAAATAAAGTTCGGGAAATGACATCAAACAAAACAGTTGAAGATTTTGGCGCATGAAAAGACAGTACAGTTAAAAAATTTTCCTCGGATTGTACATGAACATTCGGAAAATAAAGTCTATTTTACAAAATTTGAGTATGTAATTTTGCATTCTATTCTTGAAATTCAGGAAATAACTTCTGTGGGTTTCTGGGGAAAACAAAATCTTTGAAAAGGTTTTTGGCTGTATTTCATATCTAAAATAGGTTCAAAATACACACACAGACACAGTCGACCAGTAAAATATCAGTCTAACAACTTAAGTGAAGCTGAGTACTTTGGCTAGTTTTAAATATTTTTTTGACATGAAGTTCAAGTCCCAATCCTATCTTAAAATCCCAACTCTTTTAGATTGGATTTGCGAAGTTAGTTACGCTTGCGTAGAAAGTAGTATTAATCTTAAAGAGTTTCAATAAACTTGTCAAGAATAAAGCTTCGAAAGGTAAAATGCTATGTTTTTGAACGACTTATGATGCATAACATAAATAAGATATGTAATAGCTAGTCTGAGGCACAACTCTTAAAATATCCAACTTTAATAATTCTAACAAACGTTTCAAGTTGCATTTTATTCTGTCGTAAGCGACAACAAAGGCTTAACTAATTTTCTTTTTCGTGTTTTGCTAAAAAGGGTTTTGTTAAACAACTTATGAGTTGTTTTGGCATTTTGATCTAGTGTCAATCTCTATTTGAGTATATTTGGATGGGAAAAAAAGAAGACATCTTGTCAAGCTAATATACACGCGAAAGATTCATAAAAAAATAAAACGGAATATGTTAGAATAAGAAAACTAGGCTAGTTATTTGAATATAAAACTTAAAAGTAGAAATGTTAATTTACTTCTCTTGAGCAACCAGGAAAATAAAAGTATAATATGACGTCAGTAAATATTGCTCCTGGTTATTTTTGGATTTACAGCTTAGGTCGTGTATTGATTTGGATTGATCCACTTTATGACGTCACACTTCCTACTACACGATTTCTGGTCGAGCACTTCGAGACACAGCTGTTGAAAGAGCTATCCTGGTCATATTTCGTACAGCTTACGTCACGAGCGAACAGCTGGCCCTCTAGGTTCTCTTATCGTCAGCATACTTTGTCTTCTGTTAAAAGCGCGGGGAAAACTCCGTGCAGGTAACCCAGAGCGTCTGCACGTTCATCTGTTAGTTTTGCAGACTCTACAGACAAAAGCCAGCACATCACGTCCACATAGAGCATGTGTACTTGGTAAGAAAAGCATGGAGACCAGACATATAAATGTTATTTCCCTACCAGTCTACTGTCCCTTCTATCATCGAACCAGTAAAACCATTAGAGGTGGAGAGAAATGTACAGACCCACCCAACAGGTCAGTATGTTTTTCAGCGACTTACCGTTGTCTTTGTTTGGATGTAATAATGGCACATTCTTTGTTTGGCTAGAATCACGTCTGACAGGGAGAACATGATTCAAATTCAATGAACAATTGACGCACGCGTCTATTGGGTAATGGGATAAAGTTTATGTTCAATTACCCGATCTCGATGTGTCTGATCATTAATTAGCGTATACTATTTAAAACAGAGTTTTAGTCTTCGTAAATATTAACGTTATGCTTTGATTAAGCCGTTGAACTCTTATTTCATAATATATATATATGTATGTATTTTTTTTCCCACTGACTAACTTTTGATTTCACTTATTAGCAATAAATTGAATTAACCATTTCTTTATAATTTAAGATACTTAAGGCAATTTTTTACTTGCATTTGGTTGAAATTCAGTTTTAATTTAAGTGCAACATTTATTGTTAACATTCCAGTTATTTGATAAACGCAAGTTCCGATCTTCCTCCTCACTGTTGTTGTTAGAATAGTTATAGCGATTATATCTCGCTTTCACTACAAAAACGATTAACCGAACCTTGTGTGTGTGTATATACTCATTGAGATAGTACTAGTGAATAACGTATTTGGTATTAATAACAGGAAGTACTGATTGCTCTGACAGTTGTTTTCTTAGCAATGCTTTTGTCTATACTCTGATAAGAAAGTGCTAACTCTTTTTTCTGGAAATTACCAAGCTCGGCCCATCACATTAGAGGCTTTCTTCACAAGAATATATATATATTTTTTGCATCAGTTTATTATTTTGTAAAAAGGTTGAAATGCACAATTCTTAAACAATGATTTATTGTTCGTGAGATGGGTAAATTTTTCTTCATTTTTTACGAAGTAGTTAAGATGAAAACTGCGAAACCGTAGCATGTTGTTAGGAAAATGAGTAAAATACTATCTTAGGGATTGTTTAGCATATAAACTGTCGAAATAATAATTATATTCAAAATATAGACACAAGACTTTACACTAAATCTGGCGTGAAATATATATGGCACCGTGTTGTAGTAAATCAACTCGAATTTAAAGCTGTAACGACTAAACACCCTATTTTTGTACAAGAATATTTATTTTTTATCTTTCAGAAAGATCATTTATAATATGTTGACTGTCATACTAAGTTTAATCTCACAAAACTGTGAAACTATTAGAAGTAGAAAACTATATTTCTATATACAGAAGAAAACAGCGAACAATAATAAAACTTGTTATATATCCAAACGTAACCTTTAAAAACTAGTCTAGTGTAACTGAAGCGTATCACGACAGTCTAAGACTAAATTTTACCAAAATTGTTGTAATACCAGTGTGAAATCTAGGACCTATGAGGAACGTAGTCATAAAAATAAGCTTACATAAATCTAGGTTATGTAATTGTACCAGTTTAAAACTACTATGGATTAATTTTATTATCAAGTCAGTTTAAGTGTATTAAGACTGGGTTATCATACCAGTTTGGCTTATTTATATTATTAAGCCAGTTTAAGTCTAGTAAAGCTGGGTTATCATATCAGTTTAAAACTAGTATGGATTAATTATATTATTAAGCCAGTTTAAGTCTAGTAAAGCTGGGTTATCATATCAGTTTAAAACTAGTATGGATTAATTATATTATTAAGCCAGTTTAAGTCTAGTAAGGCTGGATTATCATACCAGCTTAAAATTAGTACGGCTTAGTTATGTTATCAAACCAGTTTAAGTCTAGTAAGGCTGGATTATCATACCAGCTTAAAATTAATACGGCTTAGTTATGTTATCAAGCCAGTTTAAGTCTAGTAAGGCTGCAATTAAGTAGATACCAACTAAAGTCTAGCAATGTTTGTCTTGTTTGTTTTTTCTGAAGATGTGAAACTAATACTAGCCTCCGACACCTGTACAGATTCTTTAGCGACGGAAGCATGCCGCATGTTTTTTCTTTTCAAGTTAATCATCCTATTATAACTGAGCCACGTACAGTTCTTTCATATTAATATAATACTTTGGAGTTTGAAAGAACAAAAGGTGTATCAGATTTCTTTATTTCGTTATTTTATTTTATTGTTACAAAAGCTGGTGAAATCTATCGTCACATACACACATACAAAAAACTCTCTGTTTATTGCCGTAGTTAGTTCTCTAACAATTTATACTCACCAGGCTTCTAAGTATCAAATTTCCTGTCTTCCTCTGTTTGTCAGTTTATCATGTATCAGGGTTGGATTTCAAATGCTCAATTTCACCTTTTCTCCAAACATCTACAGTGCTTCTTTGTCTTCCGATATTTAATATCAGTTGTTCTTTGCTGTCTATATATTTGTTGTCTCACTGATAATACACTTACCTTCGCCCTTGGGGAGAGGTGGGGGGATATTGCAATCGGGTAAGTGTTTGTGTATCTGTCTGTCTGTGTTCTCGCGCATGTATCTCGAAAACTAATAGACCGATATACACGAAAATTTTACAAAAGATGGAAAGTCAGTATGGGACAATCCTCTCCAAATTTGTTCCGGATACAAATCCGGATTCTGGATTGCTTTGAAGCATTTTTATAATGGATATACATGGCATTTTCGCGGTTTTGGATTAATAACTCTGTAAACTCTTATCGAATTTGTACCAATTTTCATGGGCACATTAACACATTAAGGTTGAGATTCCTCGTCACACTACAAAAATGATCCGGATCGTTTATCATTCTGGATCTGAGAAGGATTTTCGAAGGTGTTATTTTACGTTATCCAATATTAACGTATGCAATTTCGAAAAGGGGTGTGTAATTTCTGTGATTGCTCTTTTGATTTCTTATGATTCAACACTTGTGATAAGTGTGAAATAACATTTTTTACCTAATTTTTATACAACTGTATTATAAATGTTCATAAAATGTTACACGATCTTCTGATATTTTTTCATTTATAAATATATTAATTGAAATGTCTGTTCGTTTGTTTTTAATTATGCACAAAGCTACACAAGGGCTATCTGTGCTCTGCCCGCCACGGGTATCGAAACCCGGGTTCTAGCGTTGTAAGTCCGCAGACATGCCGCTGTGCCACTGGGGGGGTGGGGGGGGCATTGAAATGTCACTTATACTTTGTAACTTTTGTTCTTGTACTAAACCTCTTAGAAGACGTTTTTTAGATACTTGTTTTAAAGATCCAGTGCTTACCTTATTAATGTCTCACAGTGAATCAGCGGTAAGTTTACAGATTTACAACGGGGTTGTCTATTCTTCAGCTTTGCGTTAAAACGAACAAATGAAACTTCATTAATGTTTTTATGGTATCAGATATTAATAAAGTGAGAAGTGTGATAAAATGTCGTGTTAATACTGGAGTCAACAAACTGGTTTTTTGTTGCTTTAGTAGCAACTCCAATGTTGCGAAAGGCTACAACCACTGAAATAAACACTTAACTTTGAGCTCGTGTCTCTTTATTTTATTATTTCAGTAGTGGGTGCTGCTTGTAACCTTCATCTGTTTCTCTCTATCTGTGTACCTAACAGCTTTAAATACCATTCTAAGTTACTCTCTGTTTCTTTCTACACATTTTTCAGTCATGAGTTATCCATTCTTTCTTCTCTGTGTACTTGTCAGTCGTATTAAAGTCCTCTATCTACCTGCCATGCTACAGAGCGCGAATTATCTCTTGTTCTCCCTAATCACTTTTAATATCAAATAGTAGTAACGATCAGATATTATTTGTCTATTTAGCAGTTCAAATGTGTTCAAGAATAGGAATTTGTTTTCGACGGTTTACGTTAGTCGCTGCATAATAAACAGATTAGGCCCTGTTGTTTTTCTACGGAGTACCCACAAGTAGGTTTCACAATTATATAATATCTTGAAAAGTGTTGCTGTAAAAGTGTTAAGTGACTTGATGAACTACTATTAACATATTTTTTGCACTTATATGAGTATTCAAGATATTCTAAAGAGTATTATAAGAAACAGCTTATTTCGACACTGCAAAAGTCCTACACTAATTGAATAATAAAGAATAATAGCCATACAGTAAAATGCCACAAATACTAGACGAGCTCTAAACGTTGTGCGTGTATCTCAACTGATTTAAACTACTGATAAGTACGAGTTTGTTGCGTGAATCTCATAGCGAGATATAATTCCTTAATCAAAATCACCCTGATGCCTTCAGTTTGTAATTCCTAACTTCCAAACTAGTGCTCAGAGTTTAATCGTATACCCATTTCTTATTACAAATTGGTGTATAGACCAAAACTTAACTCGTAGATTAACTGTCGCGACTATTGTTCTTTTGATGGTGCTACGTTACGCACAGAAGTCCTTAACCTTTTACATAATTCCCGGACCTTTTCTCTGATGTCTAAAAATAACCACTGAAGCATTAGGCTGATCGAAGTACGTAGTCGGCATGTGTACGTTAGCTGATGACGTTATGGTTAATATCGATAAAAAAAAATCACTTTTAGCATTTGAAGTAAGGCTAGTTTGTTTTTAAAATGCTGATAGATTGATTCTACCAAGATTTAGTAGGTGATATTCTGATGTTGTCACATACTTGGTAACATGTAGACACCGCACATTTATACCAGTTCAATGTCAGTAACGAGTGCATCAACCTGTATTATTGATGTCTAACACCAAACTATTTCGTTCAGAAGACTTTGATAGACGCCACAGTCGACAGTTGTTTCAGTAGATACTTACTGGTTCTCAAATCAAAGTTTTCCGCGGGTACAACGCTCCTTTCTTTATATCATAAAGCACTAGTAATTAATTTAACATATATCAGTTTCTAAACCTGAACTAACCTGTAATCATATTAGAAGATCAACCACTTATAATCTTATACAGTAGGAACACCCTGAGACCTGACCCTAAGCGCAGACTTTCCATTAATTTACCTTCCTCTTGGAAAGGGTTTTTGCAAAAAACGTGACAACCTATACATTTGGAATTATATTTAGTTGGTATGTTCAGAACACCCTATCAAAGTTATCATAGTTTTCTTTTACATTTTTACATTAATAAGAAACAAGGATAAATTATTGCTGTAAATGCTCAGTGAAAGGCTAGATGTGGAGCCTAAAAACCTAGTGTTCTGAGAGTAAAGAACATACTCTCTTAAAATTTTCCAAAGCCACTCAAGTGCCCCATTCTCTGAAGCAAATATCATAAGTTTATTTTTCAAATTTATTAACTTATGAACAAGCATATCTTATTATCATACTTAAGACAGAATGAAAACATTTCTTTCATCTTTAAAGTAAAAAAAAAAAAAAAATACTCAAACTAAAGAGCAGTCATTAACATATACCTCTTTCTACATTTGAAATATCGGATTTCTGGCAATTTTGTGAAACATAAGATATTAGAAATATGAAATGTATTTTATTGATAATTTAAAGAATCGGAACAATATGTGTGAGTAATAAGTTATAAAAATATAATATCTCCAAAAAGTGACACATCACATAGTCTAGCAGAAAGCACACACAAAGTGAATATATTTTAAAGTGGGATTTAATGAATACTTAAGTTGGTGTGAAAATTTCTTACAAATAACAAAATTGACAGTATAGATGATAATTTGATGTTTTATAATCAGATTTTCATAAAACAAACGCTAATTGTGATTTTCTGTTTCACATTTAAACGATTATTCTAGACGCTACGTTTCATCGACTAAAGTCAACATGCTAGAAACGTTAGCCACGAATGCCGCCCGTCCTTTCCAGATTCATCACGTCAATTCGGATCATCAGGCGGCTGCTTTTACTGCCCTTCATGACATGAGAGAAAAAGGGCAGCTATGTGACGTCACATTGATAGTGGATGATAGGTCAATTGTCGCACACAAGGTAGTTTTGTCAGCATGCAGTGCCTATTTTCACGCCATGTTCAACAGTAGGTGAATCTTATGTCATACTTTTACAAAATAAATCATTAGTATAACAGATAATATTACATGCATTTTTGATAAAGGTTTCGTAACTGTCGCTTTTCTTATATAAATGCTCTTTCCATTCATATCACATTTCCTCAGTCTGATAAGCCTAATTTTGGAAAATATACTGTTATGATAAAGCAGGTCTAATCTTAAGTTAAATAATACATTTTATTCCACTGTTTTAATTTCTTTGTTTGCTCTGCGGACTTTCCATAGTTTGTTAATCACACTTAGCTAGGGCCATTTGGCTTGGATCTCAAGCTCAAAGGGGGCCTCAAATTTGTTTTCATGTGTCATCGTTTTTTGTTGTTTTTTTAGCCTCTCTGAGCCTCTGAGAAGGCCTGCTTATTTTTCAGAACTTTCCTTAGTTGATTAACTCCACATGGCTACTTATTTTTCAGAACTTTTCTGGATTGATGAAGTACACATAGTTGCTGGCTTCTCAAAACTTTCCAGAGTTGATTAAGCACACGAGGCAGATAATTCATCAGAACATTCCTGAATTGGTTAATCCCACATAGTTGTTTATTTCTCAAAACTTTCCTGAATTTGTTAATCCCACGTGGCTGTTTATTTCTCAGAGTTTATAAAGTCGAGCCTTTTAGCACGATTTTTCATAAGCCCTATTCTTCCATTCTTGTCATAACATTCTCACCCTCCCTTAAATGATGTCACCCTTATTGAAGAATTAATAATAATAGCAAAATGTCTCATTTCTATTTTCATTCAAAAATATTAAAAAAAAATTACATTTATGAGGCTCATTCCCCCTTTGAAATTAGTTGATGTACTCAGTCCAGTAAAACTTTCTTTATAGTAATTATTATTTTCTAGTTTTATAAACGACACTAAATCTCGAAAAGCATGAAACTGCTATGAAAAAAGAAAAGTAACTTACCAAACATATATTCAGCCACCGCCCTCCCCCTTTTTGTTTGCATCTGTTGTGCTCATTTGACTCATCTTCCCTAATCAACTGTTTTACACCAATGGCATACAGTATTATAATAATAAAAGGAAATCAGTCAACACTGAATTCTTGTTTCAGTGTAAACTAACCCTAAAGGTTATTAGAAACAGTTCGAGCGTTTGTACAAACGCAAATACACTGTCAAACAAGGAAAACCAATAAATAAGTAAAACTAATTCACAAGTTTCCACCTAAAAACTCTAAACAAGACAAATTATAGTTGCCGGAGCTTCGCTAGAGAAAACTAGTACAAGATTGAACAAATTACCATCATGTTCCGATAGTCATTAGTGATATACTTACAATTAGGAGACCCCTAGGTGTATGTATAGCACAACTAATCACCTGTGTAGGAACACTTAAAAGATACATAGAAACAATTTCTAGATTCGACGCATGTACTCCGACGGTACTCAACGGAAGAGCTCTTTGTATCCCATATGAACAGATCACAGTGAATGAAAGATAAAGGCGTAATTAATTTCATAATTGACATTGTAAGTAAGTATGTGGCCCAATTGCTTCAGATTTTTATTTTTGTTTGTAATTTGTATATATTTTGACTGCTATTTTTTATGGTTTTATATAATAAGATTCTTTATTATTCACACACTTTCCAAAATTAAATGTTTTTAATAGCATGTGTGCTCTTCAAATGATAAATCTACTTCATTGTTTTTCAACCGTCAGTCCGTCACAACCAACTTGCCGGTCTGTGAGATTTCACGAAGCAAACAAACAAAAACTTAAGGAATATTCGTATGTAAATCGTATGGTTTGCGTAGTACTTGCATTTCAGTGGTCCCCGACAGTTTAGAGAAGCAGCGAGCAGGACCTTGGTACCGAAAAAATTGAGAAACACTAATCTATCTATCCTGTGTGAAGGCTAACAAATGAAGCTTTGTATGAAAGTGAAGTTTGTTTTGTTTTATCGACCATGATGTACATAGGATTTTTGGTAATGAAGCATTAGATTTAGGTAAGGTATGAAAGTGAAGTTTGTTTCGTTATATCGACCATAATGTACATAGGAGTTATGGTAATGAATCATTAGCTTTAGGTAAGGTATGAAAGTGAAGTTTGTTTCGTTATATCGACCATAATGTACATAGGAGTTATGGTAATGAATCATTAGATTTAGGTAAGGTATGAAAGTGAAGTTTGTTTTGTCATATCGACCATAAGGTACATAGGAGTTATGGTAATGAATCATTAGCTTTAGGTAAGGTATGAAAGTGAAGTTTGTTTCGTTATATCGACCATAAGGTACATAGGAGTTATGGTAATGAATCATTAGCTTTAGGTAAGGTATGAAAGTGAAGTTTGTTTTGTTATATTGGCCATAATGTACATAGGAGTTATGGTAATGAAGCATTAGCTTTAGGTAAGGTATGAAAGTGAAGTTTGTTTTGTTATATTGGCCATAATGTACATAGGAGTTATGGTAATGAAGCATTAGCTTTAGGTAAGGTATGAAAGTGAAGTTTGTTTTGTTATATTGGCCATAATGTACATAGGAGTTATGGTAATGAAGCATTAACTTTAGGTCCGTTGGACCAATTTACGTTAATTTGACTGACATTGTGATAACTTAAGTGCAGTAAAGATGGAGGTTCCGAAACTGTTAAATCTAATGGACTACATAATGTGTGTTACAGATAAAGTAAGTTTGTTGTAGATTTGTAAATATTTATGTTGTAAATATGATATATAATTTAAATATTTATATCAAAAGAGTTGTGTACATCATATAAAAAAATTTGTATGTGCAAATCAGTAGGTCAGGTGACAATCACAGTCGATATAAAATCGCAGTGGAATAGCATTTTCATATTGTTTAGTGTTTCATAGGTAGCGTGATGTCACCAAACATTTTATTGCTTTTGGGAAATGTATGAAACAGCTCTTTCCAATTCAAAATATTCATACACTCTAATCAAAAAGATGTATTTTCAAAACGGGGATACCCTTTGTACATAAGTGCATTGGAGAACAAAGAAAATAAGAAAAGTGTGGCGTTTTGTAACAGATGAGAATCCACTAACATAAAGATTAGTGATAAAAGCCGTCCAAGTGTCCCAGGCAACATAATCAAGAAGGGCCTCTGTCTAGAAAAGTGACACAAGTAATATATATACATTTTGGTTCCACGACATATCCGTTCCACCCGTCGCGTATTTCAAGTAGTTGGAGAATGTAAAGCGTATTCATACCATTCCATACAAAGACATACCAGTCAAGTCGACGGATGAAGCGGTCATGGATTTGTGTGTAATTCTACTGTTGAAACCAGGGCCGTAGCCTCTCAACTTTACAGGGGGCAGCGTTCACAAAGACACCGACGCTTAACGGGACGAAGTTATAAATATCTTTAAGTTTATCAGTATCATAACACACACATATATATATGTACATACGTGTATGTTGGAATTGTCGATCATAGTTTTATTTTAACAATACACTCGTAAATCATAAATTTATTTTTCTTTTTATATTTTCATGTATAACCATAACTTAGCTCAGTGAAGACAAAGTGAAAACCAATGGAAACCGCAAAATACAATGTACTTCAGTCTAGAAATACTTCATGCATTAAGGTTGGCCTTATAAATGAAAAGAGATTTTTTGGAATTACGGACAGTTCACAATTTGTAAACACCATGATTTATTTCTGCAAAACAAAACTGGCAAACTACAAAACTTTGTAAGTACTGATGTAGACCTACTATTTCAGGAGTAAGCTACAGTTTGACTTGGAAAAATTGTCGTTGGAGTGGGATCATATACGTTTTCTGTGAACTAACATCAGTGGCAGTCCACTGGGGTGATCTTCAGTCATACTTGTGCTGGTCCACAGCTTTTTCACCGCTCACAGTCAATGCTCTGCGAACTGGGAAAATATTCATAATCTCGTGCTGCAAGAGATTCAATTACATCCTTGGGGCGAATGTCAACTGGTATATCATCGTGCAGCAGCTCCCACTTCCCATTTTCCACTTCAAGATTTTCATCCTTTGGAAGAAACTTCTCTTAATACGAAATAACATCCGACACATGTTGTTCTTGTAAAGATTTAAGTTTTCTGGGAACAAGGGCATTAACTGCAATCAAGCTTGTGTGTTCATTTCCAAATCTTGTGTTTAAATCTGAAACGGCATGGTCTATGAAAACATAAAACACATTGATTCTGTAATACCTTTTGGTACTCTGTGAGCTGGTATCTTCTGCAGCTGTATTCGCCAAGTGTCTTTGTCCCAAATATCGTTTGATCTTGCTTTCTTGATAGCCTGTTTGGACAAGTTAGCATATGCATATACTTTGGCCAAATCACAGTCAACTACTTGCAGTGTTCTAGTAACTGAAACGCAATAGCTTAGTACAAACTGTGCCACATGAATACATGTAAGGAAGTATCCATCTGTCATCAGCCTTACGTACGACTCTGCATTACTTGCTACTGCAACATAACCACTGCTTTCGTCTTGAATTATTTCCAATGCAGCTATGACAGTCACACTTGGCTATCAGTGATGACACAGTATAAATCTTAGCAGTCCATCGATCGGGTTGAACTTGGGCACTGTCTCTCTCTCTCTCTTCAAACCTTACTTGATTGCATCATTTGAGCTATGGAACTCCTCCATGTCTTTTTCATCACTCTGTAGTTATTCGTTTAAATGTTTTCATGTTTCCTTATCTTTGAATACCTGTTTATCTACAGCTAGAAAAATCTCCTTTCTCTTTGCACTTCCATTAAGAAACACGTTAGCTTTTCCACTTTGTCAAATAAATTGCGAATCTGTAAAATGCTCCTGCAACTTGCTGCAAGAGCTAATGCTAACACATGTGAGCGACAGTGCACATAGACAATATTTTCATACTTGTTCTTGATCCTAGATTGAACTTCATTTTTGCTTGAGATCATGAAAACTGCCCCGTCATATTCTTGACCTACTATGTTGTCCATATTTAGTCTCCAGTCATTCAGAGCAGAAACTAGTTTACTACTTATTGTATCAGCATCCATTTTACAAGTCCGAACAAAGCCAAGAAAATCCTCTTGAACCTCATTGTTCTGTACATACCTGACAAATATATTGATTTGTTCACTGGTGGAGGAACCTTGGATTTTATCTGCTAATAAATCCCAGTATTGTGTAATTGACTTGGATACTTGGGATCTTATTTCGTACTCACACAATATTATTATCTCATTTTGAATCTGTGGAGATGTACATTTCCTCGCCTTGCTAGCATGTTAAAGATGTTTTGCTAGGTCTTCATTATACTTGGTTGCCCAGTTTACGAAGAAACTGAAGTTGCCCTCTTCCTTTTGCCAATTTCATCTAAATGCAATGCCTCGTTGGCACAAAGTAAGTATGATATCTGTAATGGGCATAATTCCGTTTTTTATCTCTGTTTAGCATCATCTTCTTGCTTATTAAATTAGGCATGTATGTTTTTCCAGCATTCTGCATACAGTACAGAGAGTTTAGGGCCATTTGGCTTGCTGATATATGTTCAATGCTGCTTCTATGATTGTCTAAGTAACTATCCTTCTTTCCAACAGCTTTTTTCCAGTTTTGAAAATCCTGTTTAACAAGTGACAACTGGTCATTCGAATTCCCTAAACACAGACAGTAAGAGCAAAATGCAGTGTAATTATTTACACTATACCATAGCCAAGATCTGTTGAGTTTCCACGCTACATTGTACTTTCTTCCATTCCTGACGGGAAAATTAAAGTTTGCAGATGGTTGAAATTTTGCAGTCTCACTAAGAAAATACACAAGGTAATTTTCATCTGAACGTTGCTGAGAGGGAAAATTTGCTGGATCATAATGCTGCTCGTTGATTGTTGTCTCAATCAATGGAGCTTCTGGATCAAGATGGGATTCCGTTGAGGCACTAAATTGTTACATACCAATGTTATACTGAAAACCCAGCTTCACATCGGCATTTCAACAATATAGTTAGTACAGTTCAACTATATCAAGGATATACTATTACTTGCAAAAGTTGTGAATATTAAATTTACACTAATTTACTTGGCCTAAATCACTGAAATTTGTTCATTTTGAGACATTGGTACAATTAATGTCATTCTATAGATTCTAAGACGTAGCATACACCCTTTTAGAGTTACATTCCCCAGTTAGGCTTACATAGCTCATTCAAAATATGTATATTATAGGACAACTTTTGGTCTTATCATACTACTTAACTAACATAATAATTTAGAAACCGTAGTCAGTTTAATGATAGATAAATTACGTCAATAAATCAATGTTTAAACTTAGGACTAATTTATTTCCAATGTTCGGAAGTTCAGAGGATATTAACGATATGAATGAAGGAATACAAATTAAATAATATTTACCTCACCTAGTGTTTTGTGTGATAAATTGTAGAATTGACTGCTGATTTGGTCTTTTTGTTGGAGCGGGTCCATTTGACATTTTGACCATCATTGTTGTAAGCCTAAATAGGCCTATCTAGGGCTAAGGCAAAATAGATTTCAAACAAAGTTAGAATTAAACTATGTTCTGAATAAAATAACTGCATAGTCACTTTTGCCCCACACTGCAGGTGCCTTATGAAACACGTTTTAATAGCACTTAGTAATTAAAATTAAGGTTCTTGAGAGGTAGCAGCCTGATTACAGTTTACGCATGTTGTGCTGTTCAGTACTTGGAATAGCTTTCGAAGGTCAAAAGAAGCTGAACTTTCAAAGCCAATAGAAATGTCAATTTCGATGAATTTTATTATTTTGTGAAATGAAGCGAATGTGCTATTTTTATCTTGGGAAAACTCCTTCAAAATTTTCAATAATGATAATAGTTTTCAGAGTTGGTAAGGTCTCGCCAAATATTAGTCAATTTAAAATATTTTTTGAATATCGATTGGGTTAATAAATATCTAAGAAAATTTATACAGAATACGACATCTTTATATAAATGCATAATAGCTGAACGAAACTGTCCATGCTTGCAATGAATGACATGGTATTAGGAAGAATTCACGCGCCTCACAACATGACCGAGGTTTCATGAACACTACGTGCACAGTTACGTTTCATCTCAAAATACTAGTAAATTTCCACCTTCTTATCAGTGGTTTTGTCCCCGGGACTCTCAACATTCATATTCCACCTTCTTACCACATATTTTGTTCGTATTCCACCGTCTTACTAAAGATTTTGGTTTCGGAACCCAGAATTCATATTTTACCTTTTTACCATATATCGTCTTTAGAACCCTCAAAAATTCACATTTCACCTCCTCAGTGATTTTGTCTTCGGTACGCCAATATTAACGAGCCACCTTCTTACCAGAGATTTTATCTTTGGAACCCCAACAATATTCCACCTTCTTACCAGAGACTTTGTCTTCGGAACCCCAACCTCTTACCAAAGATTTTGTATTCGGGACCCAAACGTTCATATTCAATCTCGTCATTCCTGCTATATCATGATCATTTTCATTTAGTTAATGCAACTTATTAAATATTATTTATATGTGTGTGTGTGTGTGTAACAACATATATTTTCTTTTGTTTTGAAAAATTTTGAAATTCGGGTTCACGAAAAAATGTATTAATTCACAAAATAATTTTTACACACACACACATATACATATATATATATAAAGTATTTGTAAATTTACAACGTTTCAGAGTTTAAAAAATCTATGTGATATCTTGCATAAAAATTTTTACCTTTTTTGCTGATGCTTTTATGAAATAAGAACGATGAAAATGGTTTTCAATGAGCAATTATTATGATTATTATTATGATCAATATTCTACTAACGTCTATTGTCTTTTGATGTTTCAGACGAAATGGCTGAAAAGCATCAAGCTGCTGTCACGCTTCATGATATTGACGGTGGTGCCCTCTCTTTGTTGATTGAATTTGCCTACACTGGTGAAGTACTAATTACAGAAGACAACGTGCAAGTATGTATTTTCTAATTATAACCAAAATGTCTTAAAAATCGGAAAATATTTTATGAATATATTTCTCTATAAGTAAACGTGCTTTACAAATGTAACATTAAATAAGTGCATTGTATGTATTACACTCCCTTCGATATTTGAAAATATGATTTATTAACTCTTGATAACATTTTGTTTGTTTGTTTAATTTCGTCCAAAATTGCTCAGAGACATCTGCGCTAGCCGTTCCTAATTTTGAAGTGGTAGACTAGAGGGAAGGCAGCTAAGTAACATCACCCACCGCTAACACATAGGCTACTCTGATCGATAAATTAGTCTTTACCGTCACTCTTATAACACAACCACAGCCCCACTAAGCAGAGAACGATTTTTTATTTTACTTTTTGAAGATAACAGATCGCAAACCATGGAACATATAACCCATAATCGGGTATGCTAACAATTGGGCCGCGCTCGGCCTCTCTTACTAAATGATATTTCTACGTAAGTTAAAAAAAAAAAACTGTGTGATTGACAGTTCTTTTCAAGTCGGGAAATGAAGCTGTTAAAAGGTACTTGACCTCAGTTAGTTTGATGATCCGATGATGGCCCAATGGTTAGTGTGCCGGGTTGGCGTCCCGTTATCGCCAAACTCAAATTGCACTCTTCACTTTGGGTCTATGGATGTATTATAAAAATGACAGTAAAATCCCACTATTTTGATCAGAGTTGGCAGTAGATGATGTTCATATATTACTTCAAAACTAGGAACGGTTAGCATAGTAGTTTTCACGAAATCTAAGAAACAGCTCTTATGGCAACTGGCATATGTGATAAACGATAGGAAAATGAATAAACACCACCCACAGATATTAAACCGTGTAAAAATAACAGTCGACTATATTTTCATTAAGAGCGCTGGTAGGCCTTGCGGTAGTACTCTGGATTTCGGAGCTGGTGAGCTGACTTCGAATCCATGCAATGCCGCAAAATATCCCACCCCCCGCACTTTAAGGTGTGGGTGCATTATAACAGTGACAGTCAAGCCCGTACAGTGAATGAAGTGGTAGGGTGCTGCTGACTGGCTACTTTTCCTCTGGTCAGTAGCTCAAAATAATGAACGACAGCAGATGGCCTTAATAGCTTTGCGATAAATATGAAATACATATGTTCTCATTAAATTCACTCTTCTACTTCTTTTGGGTCAAATAAAGAAAATGTAATCAAAATTGTTCTCTTTCAATAAAACCAAAAGACATTTAATTGAATCGTGCTATGAATAATACAGAGATGAACCAATATTTTTTTCGTTTTTCAATTAATTTTTGTTGATAAACTTTTATATAAGTAGTATCTCTATAATACTTGAAAAGCCACAAAGTACTTCGTTCGAAATACTAGTGGGAAATCTATGGTCATAATAAAGATATATATATATATATATATATATATATATAACGTTTTTGTGATAGTGCTGTAATCATCTTAAAAATTTCTTCCGTAAATAATGCCCCCCAGTGGCACAGCGGTATATATGCGGAGTTACAACGCTAAAATCCGGGTTTTGATACCCGTGGCGGGCAGAGCACAGATAGCCCACTGTGTAGCTTAGTGGTTAATTAGAAACAAACAAACCACAAATAACACTAACTGGAACTCCAAGTACTCGGTTACTTTCGATTTTCATAGCTTATTATTAACTAGTTGGAGTACCCATCCCCTGGACGGAAGTTATGTTAATTCATGATTAATGAAAGGTTATCTTAGGACATGAAAAGTTTCTTCCCTTTGTATGTAATTTCCCATGGAGCTCCATACTGAATTTGGCGAAGATCCGCCCACAGGAGGTGAGGTAAAATGCCCATAAAAACCGCAAAAAGCTGAGAATTCATATGTTTCTCCCTATGGACCCATTCACTCTCCACACCAATTTTGGTGAAGATCCGTCCACACCTTGGGAAGTATTTACATGGACAGACAACAGACAGTATTATTATATTTATATAGATATTAGATCTTTGAAGACATCAGACATATAACAAATAGATTAACAAATTAATTCATATTGGTTCGGTCTTAAGGCTACATAATGCTCGGTGTATGCAATATATTTAGTAATTTCCAACGATCAATATATTCAACAATGCATTATGATATATTTACGGATATACGAGTGTCACTGTACTGTTACAAACTTTTAGCCCCCCAGTGGCACAGCGGTATGTCTGCGGACTTACAACGCTAGAAACCGGGTTTCGATAATTTAGCAGTGTAAGACTAGAGGGAAGGTAGCTAGTCATCACCACCCACCGCCAACTCTTGGGCTGCTCTTTTACCAACGAATAGTGGGATTGACTGTCAAATTATAACGCCCCCACGGCTGAAAGGGCGAGCATGTTTGGTGTAACGGGGATTCGAACCCGCGACCCTCAGATTGAGAGTCGAGCGCCCTAACCACCTGGCCATGCCGGGCCGTTTCTCCTTTCCGTGAATGATTCTTTTTTCAGTTCGAAAGAGCCTAGCAGTTATTAAATATATATTTTTATGATTCTCCTTTTAACTATATAAAGAATGTCAGCTTTTTTTACCATATTGATACCAATAAGATGTTGAGAACACCATATCCTATTTTAATATAATTTAATATATTTGTAGACTTGTACATTTTGACCATGTTAATCAGCTTTAATTAGAAAAGCTTTACTACGATCACTATAATTACCTAGATGTTACACTAACGTGAGTGGAAATCGTATTATTTAGAAAAATAAAATTTGGTAAAAGGTGCCCAAGCAATATCATATCATACATTAAAATAACTAATTAATTATTCAAAAATAAACTATGATTTCACGAATACTCTAACAGTTTCAGATGGTTTAGTTCTCAGTAATAGTAGTAAGCAAGCGCCTTAAAAAGAACATAAGACGGTGAATCTTATTTTGGCCAAACGAAATATAAAAAAAATCTTAAACAATCTATATTTTATGAAAATGGATTGGTTGAGCTTGCAGAAGCTACATACATCTATACACTGTTAAAAATGTAGAAAGATACAATATGTAAAATCTAATTTTGACTGCCAAAAGATCAAAGATTGAATATGTTTAAAAATAGACTTTCTGAAACTCGGATTTAGGTTGGTCTACTCTTGTAAATATCCCTTTCAATATAAGTAAAATAATATAAAATACCTCGTTCACCAGGGTGTGCCATATGCTAAAAAAAGTACACATCAGGGTTATTTTCATCGTTGAAATAAACGAAATGTTAAATTTGAAATAACCAGAAAGTTAACGATAAAAATGCGACTTTGACGCAATAGTTCAGTTATAATGATACTAATGCTCACAAATACCTTACCTGCTCATTTAACAACTAATGCCTCAGTGGCACAGCGGCAAGTCTGAAGGCTTATAACGCTAAAGATGGTTTTCGATACCCATGGTGAGCAGCACAGACAGCCCAACGCGTAGCTTTATGCTTGACTACAAACAAACAAATCACGACTAATAACTAAAATTTAACCTAATATGAGTAATTAAGGGACATCATACCCTCATCTTATCTCAGGATTCAGGGGGCCTTTATTTCAATAGTTGAACTTGTCAGCTGGACCACAATCGTATCCTAAAATATATCTAGAATGCTATTATATATTTAGTACAAAAAATGTCATGGTATGGTATTACAACCGTCTGTCTTCAGCATGATCGATGTTTAATACAGTTACTTAGCTTTTCCGTATTATAATAACGTTGACTTTTCACCGTAGGCCCTTCTGCCGGCGGCTAGCCTTCTGCAGGTAGCCAGTGTTCGAGAAGCTTGCTGTAGGTTTCTTTTCCGACAGCTACATCCTTCTAACTGCTTGGGAATTCGAAGTTTTGCTGACGCCCATTATTGTGAAGAACTACATCAGAAGTCCCATAAATATGTCCTCCAGAATTTCAAAGAAGTATCTCTGGGAGAAGAATTCCTAGTACTGCCTTTCAAGGAGGTAATTTGATAATGGATCAAGATTTATTAAATGCGATTTCCACCAGGTGGTTTTTAGGTTATATTAAGGATCGACTGGTGTTCGAATATCGCGTAAGTTGATGTAAAATTCGTTACTTTCCAATTTCGTCAAGTAACTGAAAACAAGTTTTAACCTATCTTCATGCCACATCAATGAAGGATTATTAATATGACTACTTCTGTCTGATGGCTTGCCATTGAGCATAACGTAAATATTACGAGACGATTAACCATTGGAAAGATGTTTTTTGTGTTGTTGTTAATTGACAATAAATAATTGTGTTGAGTATCTTCTAAAATAGCGCTGTTTTTTCTTTCTATAATTTTACGTACACTAATACGTATATGGACATGAATAATACTTTTTTTGAAATACATAAACGATTTATAATGTTTATAAAATATTTGAACATCGTATCAAGACATAAAGAGTTGAATATTTTAATAAAAAGAAATCCAATGAAAAGGTACAAATTTATCACTAATTAATTATTAATGAAGTATTCGTCTTAGAATAAAATGATTGCTTATAATTGTTAATTATTTGAAATTTAAAACTAAATCAGAGTTAGATTTGAGCCTGCAGATCTACTGACTGGTCATGTTACTGAACCAATTAAGATATTGAGTTTGCATGCTACAACCAGAGAGTAAGCCTCCAAGTATCCCAAGTGTTTATGATGAAAATCATTAGCCTGCATATGTTTTTATTTTCACATTAATGTTAATCAATCCACTCCATATTTCAAATCAGAGGTGTGTGAAACTTTTACATACCTTTATCTGCTATGAATTGCTACCCAGGATGCCTTTCGTTTAATAGCAGAACTCTGCTGTGCTAGATCATGATGACAGCCAAAAATATATTTAAAGTACTATATTATATGCATTACAAACAAATAGGATGTTAATTTTAACGCAGAAAACTTCGAAGCTATGGAAAATCAAACTGCACTTCAGAATTCTGTTTTGTTTTATGCTTTCCTTTTAATTAGCACATTACAGATTTTAAATAACACATTTAACAACAACATTTCAGATATGTTTTGTCTACACAAGTCATGAATATTTGGAGTTGAATTCTAATATAAACGTTTAAAATATTATTTTAATTATATATAAATGACATTGTTGGTAATAAGTAAACTTCGTTAATAATAATAATAAAATAATGCGAATGTTTATCCACTGATAGTGTGACAAGTTTTTTCATAGATTCGCAAATAACTATCTTAATTCTTTAACTTAACTGACAACATTAATTAATTAATTACCTGACACTGTAAATCTGTTAATTTGATTTTTTTAAATAGCACAATTAATTGTTGAACTGCACATTCTACAAACTATAGATGTGTTATAATTTAGATATGTTTTGTCGTTAGAAAATTGTTAATTTTTTTAAACTATTTAATTCCCATTTGTACATCTTTAGGTTTCAGACTTGGTATCATGCAACGAACTGAATGTTACTTCTGAAGAAGATATCTACAGTGCCGTGATATCATGGGTTAAATACGATATAGAATATAGGAAACAGTACCTCGACCAAGTAAATATTATGTTTCTTTTGTTATTCTTTTATACTTGAACTCTCGTAAGATTGTTAGTTACATTATACAATAAAGATTGTGGACTAAAACCTTTAGGGTAGAAACACAGTTTTAAAAACAGAGATTCAAACCTTCCAATGGTGACTGTTATATTCTTCAGTGTGACACCTATAGTATTGGCAGTTGAACCTGTAATGACCTGAGGCTTGCAATGGTGTAATAAAAGAGCCGTATTAGGCATGAATTTCTATGCTAAGACCACAATTTATATTATTGCCCGTCACTTATAATAGCTATACCAGTGTCTCCGGTACGTAACGGACGACAAGGTAGGCATTAAAAGGCATTGAATGAGAAATAGGTAAACACCATATTCCCCAAATGAGAAATGGGTAAACTGAGTTTTGATTATACTAATAGATATGATGGACATCTTCGTCCATAATTTAAGAAATACTATTTATTAAAACGACTCCCTTCGTTTATAACAGCTGGCCTGAAAGCTCATACCGAAAGCTACATCAACACAAATATCACAATCCATTGTATCACTCTTAAAGCTGGTTTGCCGCAAGTTTCTGCCTTAAAACATTTATAAGTATCTTGTATATATTAATTTGTTTGTTTGTAATTAAACACAAAGCTACTAAATGGGCTATCTGTGCTCTGCCAACCACGGGTATCGAAACCCGGATTCTAGCGTTGTAAGTCTGCAGACATACCGCTGTGCCACTGGGGGCATATATATTAATAGCATTATTTTCTCACGTTTATAGATTACATAACGCACACAGTACCTCAGTACGCTGGTGAAATGGCATCTTCTCCAAACTCTCTTATTACCTTGCGTCAGGTTCTATAACTTTTAGACAATATTTTTAAGTGGTGCTCCTGTTAACAAATGAAATTAAACGCACTAATAAGGCAAGCAGGTATCCTTAGGAGGGCTCCTAAAACATCGTAAAAAATACCTAAAGTAAAACTTTGTCTTTATAATATTGTTGTAAAATTTCCAACTGTTAAATTCTTAGGTTAAACTGGAAACACTGCACTTATAAAACATTAATCAAGTCTTAACTGTATTCTTTGCACTGTAGCTAAAACAAATATTGTTCTCCTCATAATTAGCTCAAGATTTGTAAAGTTAAATCATCCGTTATAAAGTATGAGTGTACGACCACTCTTTATATATGATTATTGTTTATATCTTTAAATTCACAAACAGCATTCTGTATACTGCTTATCGCTTACAAAGTTATACTCTAACATGTTTCTTACTCAAAAGTTCAAGGGTACTACTCACATGGTCAGTGCTTCCTGTGCAATGTTTGGACGCCCGTGCATCTAACTGCTTTTCATCACGACTATTTTCCATGATAATATTTGACTTTTTTTCTCTCTCTCTCTTTTGGTTACTAGTTACCCTTTAACTTAAATTTAGAAATACTTGCGAATTCGCCTTTCCCTATAGTATTCACCATTCTGTTGATTCTCCATTAAGTTTTATTTTTTCATGCATTAGTAGGGAAAGAATATGGCTAAATCCATTTGACCAACCCGAGAATATTTCTTTAAGATGTTGTCACGTCTGAAACAAGCATTATATGTATTTTGCAGACATGAGGTAATAAACTAAGGTTTGTTGGTCTGGTCGAATCAATAACACATTACAGTATAGAAGTACACAATTGTATATCTGTGCCTTGCCCACCTTGGGTATCGAAATCCAGTTTTTAGCGTCATAAGCCTGCAGACTTTCCGCTGAGCCGCTGTGTGTGTGTGGGATGGTGGGGGGGCATATCCTC
>NW_013665679.1:1209806-1212286 GCF_000517525.1 Limulus polyphemus
GGGGGGGGCATATCCTCCTAAGTTAACTACTAGAGAATAAAAAGGGATGATATAATATCTCAATTATCAACAACTTCATTAGGCTTGCGGCTGTCCTTTGTAAAAGAAAATCGTTTCAGTAATGATAAGACTTCCCAGTGGTACTGCGGTATGTCTGCGGAATTATAACGCTAGAAATCGGGTTTCGATATTCGTGGTGGGCAGAGCACAGATAGCCCATTGTGTAGCTTTGTGCTTAACTTCAAACAAAATCTAATGATAAGCAGAATGAATGCTGCTGGATTCCTTCTTGGTGACACAAATAGCCGTTCGCAAATATCTGAAATAATGACCCTAACACATCATGCAAACTGTTTTTCTTTCTTTTCTTATACGTTAACCAAAAAACATTAAGTATAATGTTTGTTTAACCGTACTATTTCATCTGCCATTTCTCAAATGTTGAGTTACTGTAGCTATTTTGTAAAATAAGTCGATGAGAAATAGTAACTTGTAATCAGTTTTTGGTATTATATTTTATTTCCATTGTTAGCTACATTTTCAGGCTATGTGATATATTCTCGATATATACTGTAATGTCGTTTTATTCAACTTCTCGACAATAACAGCTCCTCAAGTATGTCCGGCTCCCATTAGTCAGAAGAGAATTTCTTTTAAGAAAGGTAGGAGAAGAACCACTAGTTCGAGAGAGTCAGAAGACAAAAGATCTCTTGATCGAGGCTATGAAGTACCATCTCATGCCGGAACATCGAAGTACCATGACGGGAGTAAGAACAACTTACCGAAGACCAGAAGGACTGAAAACTTATCTGTTTGCTATAGGTATGATTATCTTTCAGTTTGATTGTTTAAGCCACATGTATTTGGAGTGACTTGTAACTTCATTAGTTCGTCAGAGTGTGTATTGACTAACTACAATTTGAATAACGCTTTCAAAGTTAGTCAATAACAATCTTAACTTAGTAAAAAGTTGGCAATGAAAGGAATGGAATTTCAAACATAAGTAACTCATCTTATAGTGGTATGACGAGTTACCTTACACAAACCAAAAATAGGTGGGCAAATAAAAGTGAATTAAAGTTATAGCAGTCATTACTGTTATCGACACACCTATCCAACTGTTAACACTACTGTAAAACATAATATAATAAAAGTGATTTAAAATTATAACAGTCATTACTGTTATCGACACACCTATCCAACTGTTAACACTTCTGTAAAACATAATATAATAAAATGATTTAAAATTATAACAGTCATTACTGTTATCGACACACCTATCCAACTGTTAACACTTTTGTAAAACATATTCTAATAAAAGTGATTTAAAGTTATAACAGTCATTACTGTTATCGACACACCTATCCAACTGTCAACACTACTGTAAAACATATTCTAATAAAAGTGATTTAAAGTTATAACAGTCATTACTGTTATTGACGCACTTATCCAACTGTTGACACTTCTGTAAAACATATTCTAACAGTAATTAACACTCGTTCATTTATGTCAACCATTACCTTGTGTGGAACACATACTACAACTGTTTTGAGCTCTGGAAATAACAATTCAGTCATTTCCAATTCGAAAACTTTGTTTATTTTGACATTGTGGATACATTAGGTGCTTTCTGGCACACAGTGTTTTAAATGTTGCGTTAAAATAATATTTCACTATGAAATATATTGTTACGACATCGGGGTCACGTGATGCTAGTAACATGTCATTGACTTCTAGAAATATCCTGTTCCTTCATGAATGCCCTAGCGTTTACTAGATATGTGTTAGTCTTGTATATATAAGACGGTCACAATGTGACGGAATAATAAGTAATGAGCACGTGAGACGTTCGTTTGAATTATAGCGTTTGTTATAGTGCGACTGTTGAAATTAAGTGTATCGCAAAGTTATATTCAGAAAGAATAAACCAGTTTTATTTAAGAAAGGACTTGCGTCGCTAAAGTTTCGTCGGAACGAATTTACGGAAAATTAACGAACGAACGGAGACGTAACAAATTGGTGTCAGAGAGTGGAATAAAAAAAAATGGAAACGAGAAGCGGCAAATCAAACTACAGCCTAGCAGACTTGATGGCAGCAATACAAGAGCAGCAAAAGAAACAAGAAGAACGAGAAAAGAAACAAGAAGAAATATTACAGCAGTGGCAAGAAAACCTACAACAATGGCAGCTCGAACAGCAAAATAAACAAGAGAGATTAAAGCAGTTGTTGGAGGAAAAAGAAACAAGAAGAGAGACTACAGCAGTGGTTGGAGGAGAAAGAAAATAAACAAGAAGAGAAATTACAACAGTTGTTGGAGGAGAAAGAAAATAAACAAGAAGAGAAATTACAGCAGTTGTTGGGGGAAAAAGAAAAGAAACAAGAAGAGAGACTACAGCAGTGGCAACTGGAACAAGAAAGCAAACAAGAAGTACAAACGGAAAACATTAGTAAATTCAAAAGCGAATTAGATACGTTAAAG
>NW_013665679.1:1213286-1219430 GCF_000517525.1 Limulus polyphemus
CAACTGGACACTGGGACAGGAATTGGCAAAATTTTGTAATAGCTGCCAAGATGACTAGGATGTCTTACTCCCTCCACTGTTGATGGTCTATAGGACAGAAGAGCATGAAGCCACTGGATACACTCCAGCAAAGTTGATGTTTGGAGCTTCGGTTAACAGGACGCCCACCTTATGAAAAATTGCCTGAGAATGTGTCAGAGTTTGTGAAAGTGTTATCGTTCAAACTTTAAAACGTCTGCTGATTCGATGAAGCTATCTAATGATAAGAAATCTATTGAAGTCAGCTTTGTACCAGGAGACAAGGTGTGGTTGTATAATCCCAGGAAGACCAAAGGGAAGTCTCCTAAGTTGTCTTCTCCATGGGAAGGCCTATATAACATAGTGGATCGTCTCTTAGACGTGACTTTCCGAATAAAATGTGGTCGGCGAGGTAAGCCAAAAGTGGTGCATGCCAACAGGCTTTGGCGTTATCACGGTCCAAGGCCATTTCAGTTGGGACGAAGTGAACAACAGAACAAATGACGCTGCTGAAGACGTGTCACCTGAAAAAGCCACCGTCGAAGAAGAAACTCTACTCAGTTTTGAGAAAGGAAACGGTGAAGCTCTTGATGAAGTTACTACCACTGATTGAAGTAGATGAACCCCATATGAAGCAGACGCCAACGAGACGGAGACCAGTACAGAAGAAGATACGTCCGGTAAAATTAAGAGACTTTGTTGAATTGTAATTTTGTGTTTGTAATTCTGTATATTTAATTAAGTTATTGTTAATTGTTATTGGTTTAATGTAAGTGGCTATTGTTCGGGACGAACAATACTAAGGAAGAGGCAGTGTTACGACATCGGGGTCACGTGACCCTAGTAACACGTCATTGACTTCTAGAAATATCCTGTTTCTTCATGAATGCCCTAGCGTTTACTAGATATGTGTTAGTCTTATATATATAAGACGGTCACAACGTGACGGAACAATGTGTAATTGAACTGCGGAGAGAGAATATTGTTGAGCACGTGAGACGTTCGTTTGAATTATAGCGTTTGTTATAGCGCGACTGTTGAAATTAAGTGCATCGCAAAGTTATATTCAGAAAGAATAAACCAGTTTTATTTAAGAAAGGACTTGTGTCGCTAAAGTTTCGTCGGAACGAATTTACGGAAAATTAACGAACGAACGGACACGTAACAATATTTTTATTTGTAACATGTTATGGTACAATGTTTTAAAATATATATGGTTTATTCTTCAATTTATAAGTTTACAAGTAATACAAAAATTGTAATCAAAAGAAATAAATCAATAATTACGATATTTGAGAATGCACAATAAAGGCCCTTTATCGTAACTTTGTAATGTAAATAGAATTACTCATTACTAATATTAAAATAATATTACTATTATTAACATAGATGTAGAGTAGCAGATCCCCAAAAATGTATATATTTGAAAAAATTTTCTACCTCCCTTAAAGAAAGTGACAACAGCTAAGTTATGAAATTCATGATGTTATGATGTCAGTTATTATTATTTTATAGTTTTCAGTTACTTTGCGAACAATCTAAAACAGTAGTAGGAAGAATGAACTTGTGCATACATTTTTTACACTTGTAATGGCTGTCAGGGAGATTAGAAGCGCGGTACGGTATAATTCATTACTTGTTTCTGGCGTGAATCATGTCACTAATATTCGTATGTTTGAAGTAATTGAAATCACTCTTTTACTCGACTTATTCTTGTCATGAGTTTGATGGTTTATTTAAAGAATGTTGAAAAATACAATACTACTTTCAAAATAATTAAATATCATATCATGAATTATTCAAAATCCTGTATATGATCCTCTTCTTCCCTCAAACAAAAATGCAGCTGAGATAAAATAATAATTCTTAGACTACTGGTAGAACGAACCCATTCAATCTAAAAAAAATCTAATGAACAGGGAGTATCTATTGTCAACACCAGACATGATGTTCCTTCTACGTGGAAGCAACATAACAAAAGATGACTATCACGGTTTACACAGCCCAACCTCCAAATGTGACAGAAAACCGGTTGATTAAAAAGAAAACAAAGATTAACTGCATTCACAATTAAGGTTTTGCTAGTAGGAACATCAGTTACGTTTTCATCAGGGCACGGGTTGGCCCTGTGATAGAGGTTTAGATTTCGGAGGTGGCGATATCACAAAATAGTCCTTGCACTTTAGACTACGGATGTGTTATAAGAGTGCTGGTATTCCCTTAGCATGAGTGTTGCTGACTGGCTGTCTTCTCTCTGGTCAGTAGTTCAAAATTAGGGAAGATAGTTTGTCTTACATAAAAAGTATAAATACCTTCGTTTTCGTCAACCTTATAAAACTTTTCCATATCATGAAAACATTACCTTAAAAGTACACATATTGTCCTGTACACGTTATTATTTTCATTAGTATTTCAAGAAGGGAGACTGGGGCAAGCAATAAAGTTAGAATTCCAAAACAGTAAACCAAACAAATCTAGATCCAAAAAATGGCGAATGCTAATCACAGAAACTTCTCAAAACAATCTAGGAAAAAAAAGCTACTCTTACAAATGTTGATCGAGGTTATACGACGAAGCTGTTTTCAGGCCTTAAACATTATTATTCTTTAAACAAATATTTTTAAACGTAGTAGGATGGATTCGATAAAGGTATCAGGCATTAAGTTTGTTTGTTTATAGTTAAGCACAATGAGCTATCTGTACTTTGCCGACGACGTGTATCGAAACCCGGTTTCTAGCGTTGTAAATCCGTAGACATACCACTGTGCCGGCGCAGGTACTAATTAAAATAAACTGCTTCTGGCAAGGGTTTACATTATCAAGATGTTACTGGACATTATATTTTACTAAACACAGTAATGTCGTCTCTGCAACTCTGGAAAACGTTTCTTAGCTCGTTAGTCAGTGTGCGATCTAACAAACACCAATCTAGAAAAACGTATAACAAACCAGATGAGTGAAAAGAAATGACTAAACTAAAAAGCGAACCAAAAGAATAGAATGTTCATAATAAATAGAAAGATATGTCATAATATTTAAATTACGCGTCACTGACGTAACTGTCCTTAAATCTCATATACTTTCCTCAACACAGAGACTAATAAACGGTAGTCTGTGAAAAAAAAAGGTAAACAAAAGACACACATAATCTTTGTTCTGAACCCAGCCTTAATATATGCTTAATTTACGTTTGCCATACATTCAGTGTATGACTGTTTCTGTATATAAAATGAACTGTTTGTTTGTTTTTGAATTTCAAAGCTATTCGAGGGAAAGCAGCTAGTCATCGCCACCTACTGCTAACTCTTGGACTACTCTTTACCAACGAATAGTGGGATTGACTGTCACATTATAACGCTCTCACGACTGAAAGAGATTGCGAGTCAAGTGCTCTAGCCACCAGGCCATGCCAGGCGTACAAGACGGGAAAAAAATGTCGCGACAATCGTTAGAACTCGGTGCTTCTTTATTTTGAATCTAAAGATACGAAAACTGCATAATAATTGTTTTAATGATATCAAATTAAATCATAAAACATCATTTGATCTTGAGAGAGAAATGTGACATTGAACGATTCCTTCGCTTAAAATTAACTTTCAAACAGTACCTATAAGACTATATTATTTATGACCTCACACATCAGACAATTAAACTTTTCAGCTGTAAGCCTCCTGGCGGATCTCAGCGAATCTTGAGCTGTGAAGGTAAGTAAACTTCTAATGCTGGTGCTGATCGTGATAAGGACGGTGCATTTAGTAACTCCGATGATATTCTCTTTGTAAGTTGTACAGAACACGTTGTTATATTTACATGATATATATAGGTTGCAAACTTTAAGTTATGACAAATCGTCTCATTGGGCATCTGACATTTTTTCGCATTTTGGTATAGTGCAAAATAATTCTTTTTAAATTCTCTGCTGAGGTTTTTTTTTATGATTGCGCATCAGAAACTTAAAACAATAAATCGATTTTTTCTTCCAAAGGGGTGGAGAGTGTAACTCTTCAGCTGTCTGAAGGGTAAATTATTGTTAAATTTATATACTGAGTATTCTATTCTTGATTAGAATAAAATAGAATCCAATAATAAATGGTAACAGTATCAACCCACTTTTGCATTATTCATTGGATGATTATGAGCTGGGCCAACACACACACTTCTTCTTTCTACTAATGCTCTGTGTTTTAATTTTAGGCGGTGGTTCATTGTTTACCATTCACAATGAATGTGAATATTACAACACTCGCACTGATCGCTGGGCGCCATTTCTACCAACTCTCCATCGTAGGTCACGAGCCGGAGTGGCGGCATCGGAACGTCACGTTTACGTAGTTGGTGGGTAAGTTCAAGAAAGTAGTTGATTGCGAGTAGTTTCAAATTAACGTTGAATATATATTTAACATAATTTGGATTAATTTGATATGGTTCTTTAGATATTACTCTTACTTGATATATATCCAAATAATGTATATGTAAGTATAGCTTGTACGTGACTTTATGTTCTCGTGAGTTTCAAATAAAAGTACTATAAAGTAATAAAATATGGCTCATGATGAAAGGCATGACACACCCTATGACATCTAAGTTCCCGCGCGTTCCGGTCTAATTCTTGTTGAGTTTTAGACCGATTCAGTTTTATAATTAAAACAATTAATTAAAACTGTTTAGTCATACAAGTAAATAAGATTCGTTGTCAGAGATGTTACGAATGCTTCGAAACTGCCGACTGAAATGTCATCACGACATTGTAATAACGAACGAGTTAGATACAGTAATATTTCGATGGTATATATTTTTAAAACAAGCGTTTATGTGGAAGTTTGGAAAAACGATGTGAAAGAAGCAAAACAATACAACTCGCTCGTAGTTCATCATGTTCATCGCAATCAAACACATTCAGCCCGAAAGCCTATTTCTTTCTCCTTTTTTATCAAAGGAAAACATCCTTTCAAATTAATTACTGAAAACATGTAATCTAAGAAAAAAGTGAGATTTAAATAATATATGATATTAATCTAAGGACAAAGGAAAGCAAATGAAATTATAGCAGGAACATTCAATTAATTAACAATGCATGGTTGCTTAAAGGTAATTGATGATACGCTATAAGGTAGAAGAGATATATATGTCACTGCCGTTGGTCTAAACGTTTGCATTTATACTCAACCAACTTTGTTACAGAGTAAATAAATATGTCTAACGTTCCCTAAAATATCTAAACTTTAATTATCAAGACAGTCTTTTGTGATTGCGTATGGGTCAAACTGCGCACACGATTGACAATATTGACGTGTGATTCTGCTAGAAATGTCATAAATTCTAATTGTACTTTTATCATTTTGTTCATTATTTGTTATTTTCAACCAGAATTGTACTTTATTAGACACATAGGATAAACGGCCAGGTCAGAGACTCCTTAGGTTCAGTCATCTTTAATTTAGAACTGCTGACCAGAGAAAGAGGGGGTAACCAACCAGCAGCATCCGCCACCTACATGGCTACTTTTAAGCCTTAACTGAATAACGAACGGACACGGTTATAACGCCCATTGAGGTGAAAGTGCGGACGTATTCAGCTGCATATCGCGGCTGTAACCTTGGGTTTTATGGTTTTCAGCTCCTTACGCTAACCATTAGGTTACGCCCGGCCCTAATTGGCTCTGTTTACAAGTTCAAAAATAAATATACTGCATTGTGAAAGAATGTTAACGAAAAGAGGCTTTCTTGGTGAGTTGGTATCGTGAGAAAAATACAGCTTAAATAATACAGTCAAAAAATAAATAACAGTAAAGATTACTTAAAACATACTAATATAATTTTGTTTAATATTCTGTATCAATTTTTATTCATATATTATATGTTTGGTTATGATAATTCCAGCTGCACTGTCAGACAATGCAAGAAACCCCATTATCTAAAATCTAAATCATTGTGTATAAAGGTACCGTTCAAACCTATTATCAGCTAATATACATATACGTACCAGTTTTTCATAATGTGGTGGCTATTTCTTCGTAACACTTGTTTTTAAGGTTGAACAAACATGACAGTCAGCTTTTGTATTGTTGCGTCATCGAGTCACATGATCACTGTGACGCAACGCTTCTAGAACTATCATGTACTTTGG
>NW_013665679.1:1219720-1229515 GCF_000517525.1 Limulus polyphemus
GTTGAGTGTATCGGTTAAGTTATATTCGGAAAGAATAAACAAGTTTTATTAAGTAAAGGCTTGTGTCGCTTATGTTTCGTCGGTACGAAGTTACGGAAAATCAATTAAAAACGGAGACGTAACAGTATCAATAAAATTATTTAACAAAATGGGGTATGGTCATCACTAGTTTTCAGGGTGTCACACCATTCTAGAAAGCTAAGCATAAGATTATGACGTGTACCATGGCCATCTTTGTATCTCTCATATACTTTTTTCTGCAATGTGAATAATGCAGCTGCTATTAACTGATTGATCCATTTTACTCTGGATATATTTTATCCTTTCTGGATGTTAGCAGCTCATCCTACAGTTACAGCAATAGGGTGGTCAATGCAGTCAGCTATCCGCTCCCATCCAACCCGTTCCCAAGCTCTTTCAAAACTGACATTTCTATGTGCTGCACTTCCATTAGAACTACATACTTGCCTTCTCCTTAAATATTTGGTCAAGCCTAATGGATCTATTTGGCAAGAACATACTGTGGCTGTTCAACTTTAAGTACTCGAACTAGATTAGGACTTTTGAGTGGGGAAGCATCTCTGATAATATCCATGTTTGCTATTTCCATGGAATGTGCTTCCTCATGGAACAACAGATGGAAAGCAGAAATGATAGGGGATCGTAAATCTAATATATGTGCTTCCTGGCAGAATAGTTAGACCACGGTATGTAATTATTTGTTTGTTATGGATTTCGCGCAAAGCTACACGAGGGCTATCTGCGCTAGCCGTCCCTAATTTAGCAGTGTAAGACTAGAGAGAAGGCAGCTAGTCATCACCACCCACCGCCCATTCTTGGGCTACTCTTTTATCAACTAATAGTGGGATTGACCGTCACATTATAACGGCCCCGTGGCTGAAAGGGCGAGCATGTTTGGTGTGGCGGGGATTCGAACCAGCAGATTGCGAGTCGAGCACCCTAACTACCAGTTAGACAGTTAGCCATTGCTCCTACCCGCTAAAGCCGGATTGTATCTATCCATACTGAGCTTTCTAAAAAAAATAATAACGTAGTTTATATTTACGTGCTCTGACCACTAAGAGTAAGACATCATATACTATGCCTTTTTTTTTTGTAACCTATATCTCTTCTACCAAAGACAATCATTATATTATATATTTATAGCAAACTTTACTAACATTTACATCAAACCACAATTTCAACTTTTAGTTATAAATAAAATAATTTTTTTAGACAATCACGCTATTTTCTGTACGTATTTTTCACAATAAGCGTCAAAGAATTCTGGCCTTGTGAAGGATAACCACTTCAATTTATCGCCTTTTCACCGAATTATAGTGGTGTCAGAAGTCCAACTCTTGTCTTTAACTCTTGATATGGAAAAATCGGAAATTAACTAAATTAGGCTTCTTAATCTTATAGTGCTAAACTGTATATTATATATATGGTGTTTTTTCAGCTGTTCTTCACTCACCACAATGTATTTTTAAGGTATACTAAATTGTTGATAACTTAATGTCTGCTTGGCTACAATATCTTTTAAATTTTGGAAATTTTAACATTAACGCTGTTTGTTTTGAATTTCGCGCAAAGCTATACGAGGAGCTATTTGTGCTAGCCGCCCCTAATTCAGCAGTCACAGACCGCCAATTCGTGGGTTACTCTTTACTAACGAATAGTAGGATTGGTCGTCACATTATAATGCCCCATGGCTGAAATGGCGAGTATGTTCAGCGACTGGAATTCAAACCCGCATATTGCGAGTCGAGCGCCCTAACCACCAGGCCCCATTAATGCTGTTCGACCTCCGTTATACACTGTAGTGGGTTTTAGCAGGGTTATAGTATTCATTGCACTATAACATTATATGATCCAAATTATAATTTTCTAATGAAGACTGTTTAATAATATAAAATCAAACAAAATGACATTAATAATTTTAGAATATCATACATCACGTTCTTCTATTGCTTCATTCCGTTTTGAGTTTAAACCAATATAGATATGAGAAAAAGCCCAATGTTATGCTGTAATACAACGACCATTGCTTCATCAGTTGATGATGGCGCCTAATAATTTTGTTTAGTGTCTCAGTGTTGACAGATTTTTACAGTTTTTATAATCGAAAGTTATCTCAAAACTAGTCCAATTTTTCTAGAATCGAAGCTTCGTAGTAAATAAAAGGCACTGTCTGATGGATAGAATGCTCGACTCGCAAACTGCAAACTGTCAGTTCGAATCCAGTCACCAAACATGCTCGCCCTTTCACATGTGTGGCGTTATAATGCGATTGTCAATCCCACTTTTCGTTGCTAAAAGAATAGCCCAAGAGTTGGCGGTGGGTGTTGTTGGCTAGCTGCCTTCCATGTAGTCTATTACTTATAAATTTGGGACGGTTAGTGCAGATGGCTCTCGAGTAGCTTTGGGAGAGTTCAAAAATAAAACAAACAATGTGACAAACGAAAGGGCGACTTTCTTAGGAAGTGGAAGAATTATGAAAACTTTCAAATCATATATTTAACAATAAAAACTATTACAAATAAAAGACCACATACAATCATTTATAAATTTCTATTGGTACCTTATTTCTATATTTCAACATAAAAACCAAAATGTGTTTGTTATCTATATCACTCAAAACACTTAGCGAACAAAAGTACTGAGGGCAGGAATACTTTGCAATAAAAATCTTATATTACCTGTGTTGGTTACACTTACAGAGATAATATCGTTGATCCAAATATTAACATGCACATTTTTTATTTGTGTTTTAGTATAGAAATTATTAGTGTTACATCCTGTAGTAATACAATAGCTTGTGGATTTATCAATAAACGATGACTTTGTGGCACTGTATTCATACTCTACAGGTATGATGGAACAAAAGACTTGGTGTCGGCGGAATGTTACAGTTCTCTTTCCAATACCTGGCAGTCCATATGTAATATGGGATCCAAACGAAGTTGTCTAGGCATAACTTCTGTAAGTGGATTAATTTATGTGGCTGGGGGATACGACGGTGTTTCGTGTTTAAGCAGTGTGGAGCGCTATGATCCTTTAGTTGGAACATGGTCTTCTGTAGTTGCAATGGAAACCAGAAGACGCCACTGCAAATTGACAGTTTTGGGTAAGTCAATTTGTACCATAAAATCGCACATGTTAGTGAGTAGATTACGTTTTAAAGTTGGTTATTGTGTTTTAACCGCAAAAATTATATTTCTTTTCATGAGATAAAATCACATAGTTTCAAAATAATTAAGGTGACAATTAATGATGTCGTTAAGAGATCATTTATATTCGTAAATTAATGTCTAAGTATGTTTAACCAAGTTGATGTTATTTGTAAGTCAGTTACTCAGGCTGTTTACTTATAGTTTTCTGAGAGATAGGCTTGTTACGGTAAAATTCGGGGTTCAATCCCTGTGCAGCAAATCCGTTGTACAGCATTGCGATTAAATAAGCAATTGCCGTGAAACTTATGTTGAAAAATATATTTGGTGAAGAAATTTGAAAAACAAAGTTATCCATTCATAGTCATTTTACACTGACAAAAAACTTTTATGATTTCTTCTGATCGCCGAAATGATACCCAAATTTCCTTATTCCTTGAAACTTTCACGTTAGAAATGTTCAGTGACGGATCTATTACAGTCTCTGAATATGGGGCAAGCTTATCAGATTTCACAAAGAAAATGCTCGGCTAGCAAAACGCTGTCTGGAACTCCAGTAAAAGAGTCTTCATTTTAAAGAGTGTGACTTTCCTTTATTCTTGAGTATCGCCCAAACGTGCTCGAGGGCTAAATGCAATAATCGTCCCTAATTCTGAAGTAATAGACTGGAGGGAAGGCGGCTCGCCAACACCACCCATCGTCAAATGTTTGACTAGTCTAATCTAATAGTGGGATGTTCCTGTCACTCTCAAAGCACACCCACGGCCCCAAAGTGTGGAGAGTGGTTTTTTGTTTTCCGGTAACGGGATGCGAACCACGGAATCATAGCCCTGCACACTAGCCACTAGGCTGCACTGAGCCTAAATAGTATGAATTAAAAAACACGTTTTACAACTACTTGCGTGAAGTTATTTCGAGTAGTATTTGAAAGGTTTAAGTAAATATACCCTAGATGAAAATGTTTAAAATTTGTTAACTAACATATTCATCATGATTTTATTCTTATTCATTTTACCAAAGAGATGGAGTTAAATAAAACTTTAATAGCCATATGGCATTATTTATTCTTTTTTGCCCTCGGTATGTGAGATAATATTTGTGCAAGTGAATGATTTGTTTTAGTGTTTGCTTTCTTCTTGCCCTAGTCATTTTCCTAATTGAAGCTAACACTGTGTTCGCTGCATCCAGAGCTCATCAGACGAATATAGTTTGGTTGAAATACTATTATTATACTATTATAATTCTTGAAAATATCCAAGGGACTGGACAAAGAAAGTAGTGTTTAAAAATATAATATGCCTAGTAGTAATGTCTGATGACAAGTATAAGTAATAACGCCTTTTCGTTTTACAAAGTAAATTATAGGTACATAATCAGAAATTTATTAAATTGTTGTTTCTTGTTAATTCAAAGCTTTGCTGTCAAAAAATGATGGTGATAATATGAGGAATTCAGAGGAGAGGTGTCATGGTTGAAATCAGAGACACGAACACTAACATAAAACACCCAGCAGGATAATTCATAAAATAACGTTATGTTAAACTCTATTCGGAAAAAAAAATTGCTAACCGCTTATTTTAAAGCTAAGACTGAAAAAACAACAACTACATCTATTCATATCCGTAATCTTAATCATCATCCAAAACATTGACTCTTTAAGTGCATTCATAGCTAAACGTGAACTGCAAGACATAAGGGCCATAACGCATTAATTCAACGTGTAGCCAATTATAACGTAGTTTTCAAATACATGTTGCAAGCCAAGATTTCGATTACACGTTGAATCAATGCATTATAACCTTGTGATCATTAACCAACTGAATATACTGAATCAATGCATTGACTTGGGCCAGTACGTTATGGTACTGTTGACTGGCGATATACAAGGAAAAGACATACTGATTCGATGCCCAGTCGAACTTTACAACAAATAGTTAGTATTGAGTTCACATGGCGATAACCCATTGATTCAATGTGTAGTAGAAATTGCGTTTAACTATCTGACTTCCTTCTAATACATGATCAAATCAGTGTTAGGAACGTCTGTATGCAGGTAGCTCTTTCTGTAGCTTTGCATGAAAACAAAAAAGGATCCATAGTTTGAGCACCCCTGCTTCCCAACTGATGCAAAGAAGGCTCACTCACGAAGCCACAGGGCAGGGTCATAAGAAAAGAGAGGGTTAGATTTAATTTTTGCTGTACTACTTGTTAGATATACACGACTGTTCATTTTAAGTTTAATACAAAAGTATTATGTAGTTTATATTGTGCATGCATTAAAGTAAGTTATTTTTAGAAGCAATAGTTATAGCAAGTTTGCTTACGTAACTGTTGTGAATTGACTTCATGTTACTCGAACCTTCTGAATTTTTCTCATCGCTTTAAGTGAGTATTGTTACATCATAACATCTCGTGGTTTGTAGAAAGTTCTAGGCCCCAGCCGGGTAGTATATATAAGTTAGTGAAAGTAAAAGTGAAAAAAGTGACGTTAGACTGTGTGTGATTTTATCCATAACGAACGATTTCTAAATTGAGTTTCACAGTTTGTATTGTAAAAACAGAGATAAAGGAGGATAGTTTGTCTTGTCAAAGCGTGTTCTAAAGTAATTGAACCCGCCTGTGTCGTCTTCGACAAAAAAAGAGACAATTATTTAAAGCTCTCGATACAACTGTGATAACCAACAGTGTAAAGAATTTTTGTACATATGTTTGACTTGTTTTGAATATATTATTTCAAAACAAGTGGATTGTGTGCTGTCTATTTATTGTTGAAATTTATCGTCAACAAGCACAGACACCTACTGTAAAGAATTCAGCCCTATAAAACCTGACACTACTTAACGTGACACTTCAGCAGATCGATACAAGCTAAAATTATTCATGTAAATTCATTTAAAAGGAAAAAATCAGTAACAATTGTAGCTCATTAAGAGGAATGTGAGTCATACATGCAGAAATTTAGCTTGGTCAAGTTATAACATAAATAGTCATAAGCACAAAATTTTCACCCACCCCCCTGGTGGGAGTGCGGGGGCTTAGGTGAGACCTAACTCGTAATTCGTTGCTACAATAAGCTAGTGGAATCTCACGAGTATCAATTTCGTTACCTGCATTTTGGTCTTTTAATAGACCAGGGAGGGTGAGGTACAAAAGACCTCTTCCTCCTTTCCGAACTATGAGGGTCAGAGTACACCGCACTTGCTCCGATCTCTTTCAGGACAATGTCCACGTAGGTATCTTCATTTACATTCGTGTGTTGTGCATAACATCACTTAATTGTTGTAAAGTTTTACACTCGGCGAACAGTTCCATATATCCGAACAACACATTTCATACGTTTGAAACTAATATAATACATTTTACATCTATTTGTTTTAGTCCAAACTAGTGTAGGGTTTAAAGTCTAGTAATAGGTGGACTTATTAGATCCCTATTTCTAAAATATATGTTTACAGGTGAGAGGTACTTAGGTCTACTTCCATCATGTATGTAGTAGCGATCAAGTTCACAGAGTAGGTCATTATTTTGCTAATATTTCTCAAAGTAATTTAGAGTATTATGCAAGAGTCTATCCGCTATAGTTTGTGGGTTTGCATAACTGTGCATAAATTTTAATGAAGTGCTACGGGAGACTTTATATGCTGTGGTAATTAGTGAGTTTTGTGTAGATTGTAGTTTATTTGTGTGTTTGGGAGCTATGTTTACCCATGCGGAGCATGCATATCTTATGATGGAACGTATATATTTGTTTGTTTGAAATTAAGCACAAAACTACACAATAGGTTATCTGTGCTCTGCCCACCACGGGTATCGAAACCCGGTTTCTAGCGTTGTAAGTCCGCAGACATACCGCTGTGCCACTGGGGAGGGGGGCGTATATATATGTTTTGTATATTTTTATAATGTTCTCAGGTGATGTTCCCTGTTTTTTGCCTGTTAAACTTCTTGCATAATTTATATGTTTCCAGATTTTTGTTAAAATATTATTCTTATGCTTTACCCACGTTAGTTTCGGGTCGAAAGTTAATCCTACAAATTTTGCAGAGTTGTGGTCTGGAGAAGTGTTCCATTCATGTATAATTTAAGTGGGTCTTTTTTATGTTTTGTTAATCTTGTGAAAGTAAGTAACTGGTTTTTAGGAACGTTTATTTTTATTCGATATTGTTGGCAATACTCTTCTATATCAGTTAATAATGGTTGTAGATTTGTTGCTGCTATGGATGGGGTGGGGGCACTTTTCCAAACCGCAACATCGTCCACGAACTGTGATGCAAACCCGTGATTAGGGTCTTTTAAAGGCATATTGCTCACATTCATGATTATTAGAATAGGGCTAGCTACCCCCTCCTTGGGGGGACGCCTGCCTCTGAAGTGAATGACTCAGAGTAGGTTCCCCTGACATTTATTTTGCAATTTCTATTTTCCAAAAAGTTAGCCAGCGAATAATCACCTGCGGTAGTTTCATATCCATCATGCGTAACCTAAGACCATTGTGCCATACAGTGTCGAAAGCTTTCTCGACATCGAGAGAGCAGGCAACAGTGCATTCATTTTTATTAAAGCTATCTATAATTGTTTCTGTTAATCTAACCAAGTGATCTGTTGTCTGTCTGAATTTTCTATATCCATTTTGGATTTCTGGTAATTTTGAGGTTGCTTCTAGGTAATTTGAGAGTCTTCTGCTTATTATTCGTATTTTTCCTACAGCTGGTCAGGCTGATCGGGCGGTAGTTATTTGGTTTATTTGCTGGCTTTCCTTCTTTATGGAACATTAGTACGATTAGTGATAAATTGAAAAGTGCTGTAAGGTGTCCACACAGTCTCTGAGTGCCTTTTTTTTATAGGAGGATAGCCTGTATGCGGTATTCTCCTGGTGCTTTGTTTTTAGTGGCTTTTATAGCTAGTTTTACTGTGATTGTTTTAGTGAGTGGATATGTGATTGTGTTTTCTGTTTTATAAAATCTCATTATTGTATTTTATATGTTAACTTGTAATTTTGGTGTGTACATGGTTCTGTTTAGTTTAATGTGGTTGTTAACTTTGTTGAAACATTGTACATTCATATCTGGTTCTTGGTGTATTTGAATGTGTTTTGTAGGTGTCCTTTAAATATTAGGCAGTCAAGAGATTAATGTCGCGTTTTGGAACACTTTCATTAACCACTCCCCCAAAAAAATACATCTTCTATCGACATAAATATAGTGTACTTTTTGCATATCTTCACGTTTCATACACCAGAGAAGCCGAAACAAGCCTTATCTCAATTTCTGTCTGTCTGTCGGTAACGCTCGCGGACGTGTTTTTGTTCGCTTTTCACTTTTCACGGGAAAACGAATGCACCGTTTTCGATGAAACTTTTTTTCTTTGTTTTATAGATGTGTAAGAAGGTTATAGGCTACTTGAAACTGTCATACGCCTTTTGGAAAGAAAATGGCGGCCGCTCAAAAACCTGCTTTGGTGCGGTTTTGGACGTGATTTTGTTCGCTTTTCACAGGGAAACGGGTGCACTGATTTCGATGAAACTTTTTTTCTTTGTTCTATACGTGCGTGAGAAGGTTATAGGCTACTTGGATTTTTGGAATTCACCTTAGGGCTCCGCCCCACGGGTCTTCAAAGTTCCAATGTTATTCTTATGGACATTTTTTTGTTTAAATGATTACCATAGTAACAGTGAATACAATGTAAAATTTTCAAAACAATGTTTATTATCTCTATGTTGGAAAGAAAACAACTCCTGCAAAAATTTGTTGCCTCACTCCAGCTGTCTGTGGTTTATTTTGTTTATGTTTTGGCATTATTTATTGCTTTTAAGATTATAATTATTTTGCTTTGAAGGTTATATTTCTTTGCTAAGGGTCGCTCGTCCGTCCACTCGGCATTGCTCTTTTGCGCTTGACTCGCGAACTGCGTTCTTTCTTATATTTTTTTCTTTTTTATGAACACTATCCTTGGAGTTTAAAAATTCAGTTACATGGTTTATTTTTTGTAGTCTTTCTCAAGTAGGAGTAAGTGTTGTACGTAATAAATACCCTGACATCAACATGCCCCGTAAAAAGAAAAGTAGCTTAAGCAGAGTGTCTAAGGATGCTAAAAGAATGAAGGTGTGTAAGTCTGCGAAAGATTATGAAGGCTCTGAATCGGTTGAGGGTGTGAGGCCGGGCCCCTCAAGCAAAACTGGAGGAAATGAGGCATCCACGAGCTCCACTTCATTAGAAACATACTTTGTTGGTCAGGAACAACCTTCCACCAGTCGGGAGCGTGTGACCCGCTCCAAAGCCCGGCAGTCTGAAGTCGAAAGAGAAAAACGTTTGGCCCTTGACAGAGAGTGGCACGCAATCTCCCGAAAGTCACAGTCTGAGGATAACAGGGAGGCTCGACTTGTAGCAGATAGGGTTCGCCTGGCGAGGGAAAATGAAACAGTAGAGGAGAGGGAAGCTCGGCAGGAAGAAGATAGAGGGAAACGGGTGCACTGATTTCGATGAAACTTTTTTCTTTGTTCTATACATGCTTGAGAAGGTTATATGCCACTTGGATTTTTGGAATTCACCTTAGGGCTCTGCCCCACGGGTCTTCAAAGTTCCAATTTATTCTTATGGACATTTTTTTGTTTAAATGATTACCA
>NW_013665679.1:1229726-1242588 GCF_000517525.1 Limulus polyphemus
CCTGATGGTAAGATGTAAAAGCATCATCGATAAGAATAGAGACTATTTCATTTAATAAATGTTTTGTTTTCATATATATTGTTTTCGGGTTTTTTCATCTAAAAATAGCGACATTAATTTCTTGACGACCTAATACTTTGCCCTTTTCAGTGTTTGTGTATCTTATTTTGTGTTTCTAAAAGTGGGTAGTTACTGTTAGGGTTTCCTGTATTGGTGAATCGTTTGATGTGGTTCCAAAACTGTTTTGAATCAGTTTTATCATTTAGTTGTGAGCAGAAATTATTCCAGCTGTCTTGTTTTAATTGTCGGACTTCATTTCTTTTATTTTTCCTAGTGTGTTTATTTGTGTTTTAAGTGCTGGATCTCGGGTTTGTATGAATTGTCTGCGTAGTTTCCTTCTGTCTTTTATCATTTCTATAATTTGTGTGTGAGGTTGCCATGTTTGTGTTGTTATTGGTTGTTTCCGCTTGGGTATAGTTTGTTTTGCCACTGTTTTTAGACACTCCGTGATTGTATGGTAATAAGCATCTATTTCGGATGCGTCCGCGGCGTAGTATACTTTTTCTTTCGGTAGAATATTGTCAAGGATTGAATGGTAGTCTATCCAGTTAGCTTCCTTATAGTTCAATTTTTCGGTTGCTATTGATTTATTTGTATGGGGGTTGAGATTGAAGATACACCAGACAGGTAGATGCGCACTATCAATATCATGTCCTATGTGAAAATTTACGACTCAATTTAAACGAACACAGGCATAGATCCAGAATATCACTCTAATGTCATGTGAGTATGATATATGAGTGGGAGTAGAACCATTTAATAATATTGTGTCGGTGTTTAACTATCAATATCATGTCCTATATGAAAATTTACGACTCAAATTAAACGAACACAGGCATAGATCCAGAATATCACTGATGTCATGTGAGTATGATATATGTGTGGGAGTAGAACCATTTAATAATACTGTGTCGGTGTTTATTAGATACTTATATAATATTCTGCCATTTGTATTTGTAGATTTGCAATTAAATATTAAGTGCTTACTATTTAGATCTCCTGTTATAATGGTATTAGGGTTATGATTATTTATTTAACACATTAGCTTAGTATCAATCTTTTTGTGTCAATGGAGTAGTGCACGCCCCAGATCACAAAGGATCTGGGTTGTGACCAGGCTCCTGGATGTATTGTCATTTGACCTGTTTGAATGCATCCGCAGACCACGTCTGAAGTAGTCAGTTGAGGTCAGCGTGTTCCTGTCCTTGAACTAGGACACCACCCCTGGGTAGACGCTTGATGCCAATAATGGAAACATTATGTTCCTTGTATTATTATGGAATATTTTGGTGGTGGTATGAATCATACTCTTTGTTTGTTTCTAATTTCACGCAAAGCTACACGAGGGCTATCTGCGCTAGCCTTCCCTAATTTGCCAGTCAACACCATGCACTGACAACTCTTTTGGAAGTAGTAGTAGCAGCAGTGTTCTTTAATGTCCACTCATTGTGCTCTTCATCATACTTCTATGCCACAACTTTTTAAAGTGTCCAAAATAGGTTTCTGAAGTCCGATTACGTTTTTTCCTTTTGCTTGAGCCAGGGCTGTACCAATTCCATTCCTAGTTCATAAAGAAATAATCTTTATCTGTGTAACTTTTATCATTCCATGTAAGGTTACTAAAGAATTTATCCCGGTTAGGTTGAGTACATTCATAAAATAAACAAATAGTCAATGTCTTGTACATCATTAGACTGAATAAATGTGACACAGTTGATCAACAGTATCCACTGCACCCTTTGTGTGGTGGTAAAATAGAATTACTTCTGACTTCTTCTCAGTATCAAAACTGTCATTGTTATGGACAGCCAACATCAGTAAGATGTTTAGCTTTTCTTTGGGACAAATTAAGCAATCATAGTGCTATTATCAAATCAAAACATGCTGGAAAGAACAGCTTACTTTTATTTGCTTTGGAAATCCCCTTACATTTTTCCTTACACTTCCCAAGTATATGACTCTTCAGATATAGTTCTTCAGCGAGTTGAAAATTGCTGAAGACATTATCAGTGTAATATTTACACTTGAACTGAGTAATGATTCAGCAAGCCTCTTCACTACATTGCTAGATGATTTATTTTCAGGAGGTGCATTATGCTCACCATTGAAAATATACTTCTTTTTGGAATCATTAGGAGAAACATTTTCATTTCATACTCCTCATGTTTGGAAGGGAGGTACTGGTTAAAAGGGTAACGTCCTCTGAATGGAAGTAATTATTCATCAACTGTCACATATTCTGACACATTGTGGGAATTTATACTGTTTGAAAAAAAGGCTTCCCATAACTTCCTAATAGCAGTGAACTTATCTTCGGTTTTATGGTCAGTTTGTGTCTTTTGAAACAAATTATATTTAAGTTAGGATTCTTTCAAATCACTGTATTGACAATGTAGCTAGGAAAATTGGAATAACAAAAGGCTCTTGATATCACAACACACATACAGGTTCATGTTGTTTTTTATAAACACCAGCTAAGTAAAAAGAGTCCTAAGATAGCTTTCAGTTCTGGAAGTATTACTGTTTTTTGTTTTTTATTTGTGACAGGTGCCTAGTTTTAAAAGGAAAGAAACTTTCCTCAACTGGGATGTTCAGGGATATTAGTATCCCTCGTTGCTCCACTTGTGAAAGATTTATATGAAACCAGCATTAAAATTATGCAAAATACATCTGGTATCACAAAAGCTGTCTTCTCTTTAGATTCTATCTCCATCAGAATCTGCCAATAACCTTTACTGAGGTCGATATTGGTAAAGAACTTGGATCCCATTTAGTTTCATCATGATAGCTTCTGGGTTACCCATAGGTTTGGAGTCAAAGTTCCCCACAAGGTTCAGCTTCTGGAAATCTAAGCAGAAGTGGATTGAGTCATCCCTCTTTTTCATGATTACCACTGGTGAACAGTAGGCTGAATCTGAAGGCTCAATGATTCCAGCTTCTAACATTACTTAGTCTTCTTGCTTGATCAGGTTTCTCATTGCACAGGCCATCTTGTAGGGCTTTGCCTTGAATGGATCCCTGATGATGATTTTGATCTTGTGTTGCATAAGGTCTGTCTTCCCTGATTTATCTATGAAGAATCTGTGTACTGACACAGTATATTTTGTAGTTTTTCCTTCTGCTTGCCAGTCACTTCTTCATTGACATTGCCATCTTTGTATGTTTCATTTTCACCCTGTGGTCTTAGGTCTAGTAGGTCCATCTGTGCCCCAATTTACGTACTGATCCAACAAATTGGTGGGGTAGATCTTGGTCTTTCTGTCCATTTTCACATTTGAGTCCATTCTGTTGACTGCTTCCTGCACTTCAAAAGGTCCTTTCCACTGCAGGGTGAATTTGTTGTTGTCTATGGGTAGCAGAATTAAGACCTTAAGTCCGACCTTGAAATGTCAATCTTTGACTGTCTGGTCACAGAAGTGCTCCTGACTGTCTTGAGCTGCACATACTCTCTCATGCTAGTTGACAAGTCTCCTCCAGTCAGTTTCTGATGTCTAACATGAACTGTGTGTGTTCCTTACCTCTGACTAATCTTCTCTCATACACAGTTCTTCCAATATCTGCATCAGGCCTCATACTGTTCTTCTGTACAGTAACTTGAAAGGTGAAAGTCATGTACTCGCTTGTGAAACTTCTCAGTAAGCAAATAATACTGCATGCAATTAACTTTCCCTGTCACGTTGTCTCTCCTGGTATATCTTCTTCAGCATGCTCTTTAAGACTCTGTTGACTCTCTCACAAAGTCCATCACAACTGGGCTTGTACGGAGTGGGAAAGGGCTGGCTAGTACTGTTGAGTCTATACACCTCTTGCATCGTAGACTGGGTCCCTCTGTCCCTTAAGACTTCTTTTGGAAAGCCTACTCTGCAGAACACTTCCAGGGAGTTCCTTTTACTCTCTCCATCTTTATCTTTGGCAGTGCTATGGCTTCTAGGCAACGTGTTTCATAGTCAACTACTATCAGCATGTACCAGTTGCCTTTGTCAGATGCAGATGTTAATGGTCTGATCAAATTCACAGCTATTCTGCTGAATGGCTCTTCTATGAGAGGCATCTTGGCCACCTTCCCTGCAGAACCTAGTCACATCTCCAATGACCCCCGGACTAATAGAAGTTGCTGATGATATAAATCTGACAACTTCTTCACTCCTAGGTGTTTTCCAACAACTGAATTACAAGCCAACTTCATCACGTGAATCAGTTATTCTGTTGGTACTGTGATCTGTTTAACTTCCCCAGTAGAACCACCTTGCTAGGTCCAGCACAGCACTCCAACTTCATCACGTGAATCAGTTATTCTGTTGGTACTGTGATCTGTTTAACTTCCCCAGTAGAACCACCTTGCTAGGTCCAGCACAGCACTCCCTCCTGGTCCTCTATTCCGTAGGTCACTTTCCCCTTAGTCTTGTGGTCGAATGTCTCTTGGGCACTACCCCCAATTTTCTGCATTGAAGGGTCTTTCTTCTGTGCTTCCTTCAGTTCCTATAAATGTACATTTGGGATGTCACCCTTCGAAACTAGTGGGTGACTGATGTTTTGCTTGCTTTTCCTCTCTTAAGCATTAGTCGTGACTACAGATGCCTCATCAGTCTTATTTCTGTCTGATTCCTCCAAACTTCTACTGCCTGGTATATTGCCAGTCACCAAGTAGTAGATGAGTGACTTCATAAACAGGGCCTCAAGGTCTTCCATGTAGTATGGATTGTCCACCTTCATTCTTGCTATGGGAAACTTTCTCATTGTCTCATAAATCAGCATACATAGAGGTCGCTTGCCTGTCATCTGGCCATCAGATAGTAAACTGGTTCTCACTGCTGCATCCAGTGTCGTGTAGGACTTCCACTTTTTTATCCCAGACATAGCCTTCACCTACTGGCATGTTGTGGTTCATTGGCATCTCTCAAAGTTTGTCACATGCTCTGATCACCACTGGCACTGTTTTCCTTTGCTAACTACAGCTGGCCATCAATCATGCATTCTTTAATCATGGTGATAGCACTTCCTTATTGTGGTGAATCTTACAAGTTGTCTTCATTTTGTTTCTTCTGCCAGCAGCACCCATAGTTTATGTTGAGATCTCTGCTGCTACTCATTTGTGGTAGAATTGCACTCAATTTCAAGGTGCCCATTTTATGACAATCATAGCATCTCTTCTCCCTTTTGTCTGTTGATTTATTGTCACCTTTGGTGGTATTCTGCTTCTGGTCAGCCACCCCTGGTTTCGACTTTGACTGGTTATTCTTGGATTTGCCAGTTATGCTCTCTCCATGGGCTTCCATATACTGTACTGACAGCTTGGTCATTTTGTCTACGTTTTTCGGTGCTCTCTTCTTTGGGAACAGTGACATATCAGTGAAGCAACTTTGACTTATCTAAACTTCCAGTAAGATCCTTCCTTGATAAGCTCATAGTGCTTCAGCAAGGTCACTTTTAACTTGTTGTAGTCCATGGCATCTCCTGACTGTCATATACTTGCAGGCCTTTTCCTGTGACAAGGGGGCTGAGACAGACCACTCAGTCACCTTTGTCCCAGTTCTGATTTTGGGCAAATCTTTCATACCTCTCCAGGAAAGCATCCATGCCATCTTTCTGTTTATCACATTTGGGCAGCTTGGGTCAGATGGCCCTGACCCCATTGTCACTCTTGGGTCCTGTGTCTTTCTGTGGATGAGCTTGTCCATCTCAGTTTATGCTCTTATTCTCTCTATTTCCAGTCTCTCCTCTTTCTCCTTTTCTTCTTTCTCTTTTGGGCTTGTGTTTCACGTTACATTCTTCTTTCAGTCATTTTCTTACTTCTCTGCCTCTCCTCCTCTCTCTTTTGTTGGTGCTCTTCTCTCTCTAGGTTTGTTGCTGTTTAACAAACCCTCGTAGGTCACCATCTTTGAGGCCAAGTTGCTCACCTTCTCTATCCATTTGTCAAAGTCAATTAACATGGTTATATAGTGTGATTCTGACCTCTATAGATATATGTATATAGACCTCTTTGCCATCATTGTTTAAATCTTCTTCTATTGCCATTTATCACTGTAGATGCTGTCAGGTTTTGTAAGGCCGGATTATTTACATTAGGTGTCTATAACTTGTTGGCCATAAACAGCTGTGTTGTTTTTAAAATAATATATTAAAAACAGTTCAAACATATATACAAATGTTCGTTACACTGATGGTTACCACAGTTGTATCCAGAGCTTTAAGTAATTGTCTTTTTTTCGTCAAGTCCACACAGGCTGGTTCAGTTATTTTAGAACACAATTGACAAGACGAATTATTCTTCTCTACTCTGTTGCTAAAATACAGCCTGTGATCGTTTCACATTAAATATCGTCACTATACATCTATACATTCTATATCGCTAAATTCATGATCACACAGTCCAGAATTAGAAATATATTATTTTCGATGCATATTTATACTCGACATAAGTCTAGAACATTCCATGCAATAGTACGTATTCTGATGCAATAATATTCAATTAAACCAATGAGAAACTCAGAAATTTCTAGCAACATGACTCAATAATCTCACATGATTCGGAAACAGTTACATAAACAAACTGCCCATGAAATATACCTTCTAAATATAATTAAATATGACACCACACTATATAAACTATCTTAACCATAATGCTGACATTAGACTTAAACTGAAATAGTCATGTATATCTAACAGACTGCATACCAAAAATCAGGACTAAATAACTTCCCACTGCAGTAATATTTAATTCAAGTATGCATTTTACAATTTTTAGCATTAATTTTGAAAGTCATGCATGGATGATTATGTATAGCTGTATCATTCCTATATTTTTGTTTGCATTCTTTTTAGCACTGCCATCCCTGCATTGTTTTACATTTACAAAATGTTTTTATTACTTGTTTTGTGATATTTTCCCCCTGACTGAAAGTAGGTGCTGGTTACTACAGTTGTATCCAGAGCTTTAAGTAATTGTCTCTTTTTCGTCAAGTCCACACAGGCTGGTTCAGTTATTTTAGAACACAATTAACGAGACGAATTATTCTTCTCTACTCTGTTACTAAAATACAGCATGTGGTCGTTTCACATTAAAAATCGCCACTATACATCTATATGCAAGAAGTAATTAAATATAAACCTCGGCCGAAAAAACATTTTACATAAACTCTTTGAAATTTGTAAGTCCCAGAAACCCCATATTCATCTATAATCGGTTGGTAATTCCTGTTTCACCCTGTACTTTAGTTTTTTAAAGGAACATTAGATTTCTGTGAAAAAGCCAACGTCAAGAGGTAATTATAACGTCATTTACGCTAGAACTGTGATTTTCTTTTAATTACTACTAGCTATTATGACTAAGCGATGACATCATGTACTACCCAGGAATACATAGAGTGGATTTAGGTTTAAACTGACATTAGTGATAACGTAGTTGCAGAGTTATCTCGACTAAAAGAAGAAGAAGAAAGATGGTGGGTTGGCCACTTTCTGATTTGGTATCTTAATGATGCTTTCTTGCCATGTTTTTTGGGCTTGTTGGGTAGAGAAACAAATGAAAGTGTGTGGCAATCATCTTTTAAATTAAAACTCTCTGTCATTATTTTATGTTTAACATGCATATTTGTATTATGCCTATTGAGTATCTTGGCCATCCATACATATAGAGCCTACCAACTCTATGATTAGTAATACTGCCATTTACAACACCTTATAAAGCCACCATAAAACTTAGTAAACTTTATTCTCCAAAATATAACAAATATTTTTAGTGCCAAAACTTTTTTCGTTGTTGTTGTTTAAAGTAGGCATTAGTGTCTATGCATGTTCTATATACAAGAAGTGTCCCCCGTAGTAAGTTTACAGACTTAAAATGCTATAATCCAACATTGGGTTCCTCATGCTGGCCACAGCAGATAGCCCAATGTGACTTTGTTCTAAAAACAAAGCAATATGCAAGAATTAATTAAAAATAAACCTCGGCCGAAAAAACATTTTACATAAACTATTTGAAATTTGTAAGTCCCAGAAACCCCACAGTCAGCAGCTCTGAGCGATTCTAACCTGTTTAATCAGAAATATTGCTTTGCACTTTCAATCATGAGCACCAACCAAAAGAGTCAAAAATCAGCACTTATGGTTGAAATATATTTCTATAACTAGAAAGGATTACAAAATACTTTCATCATATAATAACACTTCTAGTTATTATGCTTTGTAGATTATTTACTTGTGGTAATGTTAAACTAAAGAAAGTCGAGAATTCAAATTAGTCATAGATAAAATTCATAGCTACTAAGATAGAGCCCAAAATTGTAATTGTTATCTTAATGATACTGTTAAGACAGCGGAAGTCACGTGATCCTGGTAACACGTAATGATTATCTCGAACGTTCCTGAAAGCTCGAGCGTTTGCTAGACTCGCGCTTTTATAGTATATAAGCCGGCAAATAAAGTGACGGCATAGATAACTGAATAGCAGACAGGGAGATAGAGACAGATAATCGAGTCAAGCCGTAAGTAAAGTGTGTAAATTGTTGTGAATTATAGCATGAGTGTATTGCAAAGTTGTGTTGAGAAAGAATAAACTAGTTTTATTTAAGAAAGGGTTTGTATCGCTGAAGTTTCTCGGAAAGAATTTCTACGGAAAATTAACAAACGAACACAGGGACGTAACAATACTTATTAGCAAGTCCATGTAATGACAACAATATATTTTTTAAAGCTTAATTACTAAATTCTGTAACTAATGGTACAGGATAGGTTCACTTTGACACAAGTTTTATGCCTAAGTTAAATATATATATATATATATACTTCAACCAAGACTTCATCACAAATTTATGCTTAACTCACAAATAAATTTACTTACGAAATTTCCTCAATAAGTGACCAAGTAACTGAATAGAACTGATAACTCTCACTACTGACACTGAACTAACTTACTCATTTCACTGCATCACTGATTCTCATATTTATAATTGTACTATTTTTATCGACATAGTACCTGTGGACTGGTATTTTCAGCTGAACTTTACCCTATAAGTGCAAATAATTCGTATTTTTATCAATGTTGGGTAGTCCTTTGATCTGAATGCACTCAGACTCATCCTTATATAGGGTAATGTTTAATTTGTGACTTAACAGCTGATGATTCTTTGTAGTCTTGGCTGTAATAGTCAGGTTTTCTGCATCTATAACAATTCCCTCTTTCTGCTATCCTTTGGGAGGATTTTTAAAGTTCTTTAAATTGGTCACTTGCAAAAGAATTCATCATTTCATGATAAGAATCTGGGTAAAATAATTTGGCAAAACTTTCCAAATCTTCTGCAAGTTTAGCTAAGGTCTCTAGAGTAATTCTCTCATTGGCAGGTTTATTTAAATTATCTTAAATATAGCTTACAACAAACAGTATTATAAATTTGCATATGGATATGGTGCCATGGCTATGTTATCATGATAGGAAAATTATTTCAGCTTCAGCTTCTGAGTTTGAAGGTTTGCATTTTAAATTAAAGTATATATGGACATAGATTTAGCTTCTTTCATATACAGTTGGTTGCACAAATGCTTTTTCCAACAAATAAATGAATCTGGAAACATAAATCAAATTCTGATAATTCAATTTCTAATAACTGTAGTAATATTTTCTGTAAAAACAAATAGTTATTCAACATGACATAGACAGTATTTCGGTTCCTGTGTTTTAACACTTCTTTCAGATGGCTGAGTGGTTAATAAAAAAAGAGAAATATGTAGAAGCAATAACAGATATGGTAAATGCATTGATTATGTTTTTAATTCAATAATCACATCATTTTACAAATGACTTATTGCAGATGGTTGTTTATATGTAATTGGAGGATACGATGGAGCTACTTACCAGTCATCTGTAGAAAAACTAGATCCAAGGGTAAGTTTACTGTGTTTTGAAATTTGTAATACAACTAACTAATGTTCATTTATATGCAAAAATATCAAAAAATAATGAAGCATCTCACTGTGCAGAAGTGATAGCAATATTTTGTTATCTCGTTATGACATCACAGCCAGATGAAACTTTGTATTACTATGAACTAGAATTTCATTTACTTAATAAATATGTACTAATCTTCAAGTTCACATGAACTTAACAACACCACTCAGTGTGTTTAGTCACAAGATCAAGTTTAATTAATGTGTTGACAGTAAATGTAAAGTTAGACTACTGCCTAATGTTGAGAGTCATTCACCAATGTTGTTCTAGTAACTTTATTGTAACTTCACAAAAACGATTTATTACAGTTTTCAAAATTTTTAATCATAGAGATGAAATCACATCATAAAATTTTGGGTATAAGGTAATTACTATGAATCAAAATAAAATGCACATTTTTAAAGTAAAACCATTTGTGGCTTGTCATAGGAAATACTGTTATAATAATATTGCTTCTTAGACCTAGTTTGCTTATTCAACTATTACTGAATGATCTTTTGTAACAAGTATTACTATTAGGCTTATGTTAAAATCATCTATGGTTTAAAATGTAAATTTGCTTACAATTTCCTTAATAAAGTAGCATGTTCGCTGCCATTAAGTATAAATAAAATAAATATTGAAGAAGTACCAAGGAGCAGTCACAGTGTCCCAAACTCATTTGCCACAAGAGAAATTTGGCTTTGAAACATAATTGTCTGTGACCCATTTGTGTGTCACATGGTCCTTGACTAAAAGTTGGTTGTAACCCATCAGTGTCGCACATGGCAACAAACGTTTTCATGGTTTTCTTGAACTATCATATTTTAGATATGAATTACAAAAACTTGAGAAGGTCAAATAATCTACTAAGTACAGAAAGTCATAAGAGTAGAGTTGATTAAAGGTAGTTTAGAAGATGTTAGAAATAAAGCATAAACATCATATCTCAATATACTTTCGATATACCTTGTGCTATTTTCTGTTTACTGAGACTGGCCTTTAAATTTTAAAGTCCATTTACTATAAACTTTCTTAATTATCTCAGAAGGGTTAATTTCTGTTGATGTGTTTATTAATTCACTCAACATATTGGTGTGTATCATGGACTGAGTTTAACAGTGCTTCAGATGTGTCTTGTAATATAGATCTTGGTTTTGCATAAAAAGATTATAAGTATTAGCATGTACTTTATATGCTGTATATGACCATTTAAACTTTATTTGATTTTTCACATTGAAACAGATTTTTAAAAAAGACTGAGGCCTGGAGGTTATTCTTAGCTGTATTTGCATATAATTCATATTTAAAAGTATGCTTAAATTTTTTACTATTTAAAAACTTTGCTTTCTCAAACATATGCAGTAATGTAAGTAAGCTTAAATCTATTATATACTGCACAGAATAAACCTGAAATTGCTTTTAACATAAAATACAGGAAATAAGGGGCTACTTTGTCCTCACACCCACAAATAAAAAACGCAAAGTTTAACCCACCCTTTATTTCTCAAGAAATAGTTCACTCCTATCACGAACTCTTGTAAAGTGTTGACTTTCACTGTGCCAATAGAAACTCACTCCTCAAGCTAATCACCCTGTTTGAAAAACGAATATTTCTTAACTGGAACTTAGCCTGTCTTCGAAATCTTGAACTTGTTTGACATCCAGCAGTCCTCAAAATATAACACAATGAAAATATAGGATTTTATCCTATTGGTCTGCCTCAGATAATTATGTAAACTTCAATGAGGTCACATCTTACCCTTCTTTCCTCAAGAGAAAATAAGAGATCTTAAACTATCCCTATAATATAACCTTTCCATCTCCAGAATCATCCTTGTAGCTGAATCATTTCAAATAAATGAATTTTTTTTTCTTAGATAAAGAAACTAAATCTTACACAATATTCTAAGTGAGACCTAACTAGTGAGTTGAATAAATAAGATAATTAGCTTTTTTGACTTGTAATAGGTATGTATATATATATATGATTACATCTTGAAATTCTATCACATATACTTCAGCTGCTAGCAGTAAAGCTGCTTTGATGGTTTGAGTGATGTATCTGCCACTTTGTCAAGATCCTTACTTTGAATGGGTTCCCATCTGTATTACACATGTGATACAAATTATGAAAACCCAAATGCATTACCTTGCTAAATATTTGACCAACTTACACTTCACCAACTTAATCCATTTCTCAAGATAACAGTTGTTGTCAAGCAACTTTTGCTGATACAAAACATATCTCCTTTGATGTTTTTATTGAAACAAACTTATTTCTAATAAGAATTATGTTCTTGACTTTAAAAAAGTAGACTTTCAAAAACTGACAGATATTTTAAGAGAGAAAAATTAGATGGCTAAGTTGAGTGGAAAGAATGTTAATGAAACTTGAAATGTTTTTATTAATTTGATCATGGTGGCTAGCCAAAAAGGAGTGTATTTGTATAAGTTGTTTACATTTCAACTGAAAACGTTTTTTTTTATAAATGTATGAAAAGAGAAATAAAACTTATAAATGAAAAATGTCTAGTTAGTAAAAGCATGCAATTCCTTTTGTAAAATAGACGAGGAAAAGGTTTGCAATGAAAAAAACTAAAGCAAGTGTATATAATGGTTATCATTAAGCTAAAAAGAATTCCGAATGTTTCTTAGCTCCAAATACCACACTTGAGTTGTCTTTATTTATATACAAAAATATAAGAGTGAAGAATTATAGTGGTTCTTTAAAAGATTTTGAAAGGAACCTTATGAAAGAAGAGAGCTTTGTTAAAATGCTAAATTGGTAGTTATTTTTCTTTTATTATTAAATCCCCCTCGACGTGGATTCCTGTACGTGGTGAGGGGCACCTCCCAGGGAATGTTCTGTATTTACAG
>NW_013665679.1:1243588-1245891 GCF_000517525.1 Limulus polyphemus
ACCTTCGTCTGTCTACCATCAATATACGATTGTGTGGTGGCAGTGACTGACTGTATTGTCCAGGCAGCTGTTTATTCTATTCCTAAGACCTCGACACGTTTTCCACGGTATCCTCGTCCATGGTGGAGTCCTGCCTGTCAGGAGGCACGGAAGGCTCAAAAATGGGCCTGGGATACCTTTCGACGGTATCCCACTCTTTCTAACCGCATTGTTTATCAGCGGGCCCATGCCCATGCTCAGCAGGTTCGATGTCAAAGCCAAAAGGAGTCTTGGATAAAGTTCACTACTAGCATCTCTTCTACCACCAGTTCCAAAACTGTATGGGACAAGATTCGGAGAGTCACTGGGAGGTATGCTTCCCATCCCTTTTCCATCTTGCTCTCCAATGGCCAGGAAGTTGCTGATGTCCAGAGCATTGCTGATGCTCTCGGCCAGAGCTTTTCTCGTGCATCTAGCACTTCTGTTTCTTCCCCTGCCTTCTTGGCCATAAAGTCTCGGGCAGAGCATTCGCCTCTTTCTTTTCGGGCCGATCATCTCTATGATTATAATCGCCCCTTTACAATGGTGGAACTCAAACTTGCTCTTCATCGATCTGGCAGTACATCGGTCAGACCTGATGATGTTCATTATGAGATGTTGTGCCATCTCTCTCCTGCCTCTCTTGTTATTCTTCTGGTTATTTTTAACCGGATCTGGCAGGAACATATTTTTCCAGATGCTTGGCGACAGGCTATTGTCCTCCCTTTCTCCAAACCTGGGAAGGATTCCAAGATTCCTTCTAATTATCGTCCCATCGCTTTGACTAGTTGTCTTTGTAAGGTTCTAGAGAGGATGGTTAACGCTCGTCTTGTTTGTTCCTGGAATCAAACATGATCCTCTCGCCCACCCAATGTGGGTTCCATTGACAGCGATCCACCATAGCCCATCTGATTCGACTTGAAACGTCGATCAGGGAAGCCTTTCTCAAGAGAGAACACCTTGTTTCTGTGTTCTTTGATCTTGAGAAGGCTTATGACACTACGTGGAGGTACGGAATTTTGCAGGACCTCCACTCCTATGGGTTGCGTGGCCATTTACCCATTTTTATTCGCAATTTTTTACAGAACAGGCGATTTCAAGTCTGTGTGGGTTCCACTCTTTCCCATTCCTTCCCACAGGAACTTGGAGTCCCTCAGGGCTGTGTCTTGAGTGTCATACTTTTTTAGTGTTAAAATTAATGCCATCACAACAAATCTTCCTCCGACTGTTGCAAATGGGCTCTACGTTGACGACTTCCACATCTCGTGCCAGTCGTCGAACATGAGGTTTATTGAGCGGCAGCTTGAAACTGCCCTCAATCAGTTGTTGACATGGACCACTGCAAATGGTTTTAAATTCTCTTTTTCTAAAACCGTTTGCATGCATTTTTTCCGCCAACGGGGTCTCCACCCCGATCCCGAGCTCCGTCTCGGTGATATAGTCATTCGTGTGGTCCCTGAGGCAAAGTTCTTGGGGCTTATATTTCACCGTAAGCTTAGCTTCATTCCACACATCAAGCAGCTGCGTGTCAAGTGTGCAAGGGCTCTGAACATCCTCCGTGTCCTCTCTTCCAGCTCTTGGGGAGCAGATCGATGTTCTGTGCTCAGGATCTATCGTGCTTTTATTCGATCCAAACTGGACTATGGGTCTTTGGTCTATGGTTCCGCCAGGACCTTGGCCCTGAAGATGCTGGACCCCATTTACCATCTGGGGCTTCGGCTCTGCACCGGTGCTTTTCGCACTTCTTCAATCCAGAGTTTGTACACTGAGTCCCACGAACCTTCTCTTCACCTCCATCATTTGCAACTTTTTTTACAATGTTACTAAGCTTCGATCCTTACCACGGCATCCCACCACGGTCTGCTATTCCTCCATTTGGCCTTCGTATCCGGGCATTACTGGCTGAATTGGGTCTGGCATTGGATGACATTGCTGTCCCCAATGATCAGCTCATTCCACCATGGCTTATTACCATCCCATCCTGTGACCTTTCCTTCAGTCATCTGGGAAAGGCGGATACTCCCGATTGGAAGTACCGTCTTCTTTTGCTGAACATCTTTCAAACCATTCCTCTCTTCCCATTTACATGGATGGTTCGAAATCAGGTGACTCCGTAAGTTCTGCTATGGTTTGCTGTGGCTCGGTAGTTCCCATTTACACGGATGGTTCGAAATCAGGTGACCCCGTAGGTTCTGCTATGGTTTGCTGTGGCTCGGTAGTTCCCATTTACACGGATGGTTCGAAATCAGGTGACCCCGTAGGTTCTGCTATGGTTTGCTGTGGCT
>NW_013665679.1:1246322-1257476 GCF_000517525.1 Limulus polyphemus
CTGGATCTTTGGCCACGTCAGTATTCACAGGAACGAGCTCGCTGACACCGCAGCTAAGTCCGTCTGCTCTGGTGCCATCACGGCCATACCTGTCCCATACATGGACTGTGGTCCTGTCTTCAAGGCGCGGCTTCGTGCCCGTTGGCAGTCGACTTGGAGTGAGCAATGCCATAATAAGCTTTTCCAGATCAAACCTTCTGTTGGTCTTTGGCCGTCTTGCTTCTGTAAGGATCGGAAGTAGTCCTGGCAAGGCTACGCATTGGTCATAGTTTTTTAACCCATCATTTTCTTTTATCAGGTATTGACCCACCGATGTGTAGCCATTGTGACACTCAAGTCACAATGGCCCACATTTTACTGTCGTGCCGTCATTACGACCGCGAGTGGCGGCACCATTTTAGACACATGTTTTCTAAGGGTTTACCCCTGACATTGGACAGTGTCATTGGTAATGGTGACACTGTCCGATTAGATTGTATTTTTAATTTTTTACACATTATACGTCTTTTTAATTCTATATAAATCTTTTACCGACATGTATTGATTTTAACTCGCTGTTTTTTTTTACATTTTACTTTAATCTACTTTCATTGCTTTTACCGGTTGTTTGGTGCAGATAGCCTAGCTGCTTTGCGCCATTAAACACCAACCAACCAATCTATTATTAATTTTACTAATGAAGGTGAAAATATTTATAACCTGACCAATGTCTTTGAGAATGGGGCGAATTTTTTATTTAAATTTTTCTTAAGTTGAAGAAATGATTGTTCTGGAAAAACCTGAGAAACGTTTTGAAATTAAACTCCTGATCATGATGACATTCTCCCCACGTAAAATTTTAGAATTTTAGAAGAGATTAGAAAGGAATTAATGGAGTTTTTAACTGTTATATTTCAGAAGCCTCTTGACAATAAGAAAATGCCCGATGACTATATCAAAAGAAATAAAGGGTCCATCAAACTAAAGTTCAATTTGTCTTACTTCTGTTTGAAAGATTTTAGAATCTGTTGTCTAAAGTTATTTAAAAAAGCATTGAATAGATAGTTGGCATTGGAAAAATAATTTTAGAAAATGGTTTTACTAGCATAAATAATTTGTTGGAGATTTTTTACAGGGCTTCTAGCTTTATAGATAAGAACCTCCTAATTGATATGGTGTGTTTTGACTATCAGAATCCCTTTCATAAGATGCCTCACAAAAGATTCAAGAGTAAAATGCTTACGGAGTTGGTGGAAATCAAGTGGATTGAAAGTTAATTTGGAGTACAAAGGACCTTTACTATTCATTATTCCTGTTAATTATTTGGATGGCTTTTGGGGCAGTAGTATTTCTAAGCTTGCTCATATTACTAAATTGCTGGAAAGGGACAAAACTGTTGTGAATGCTTCTTTTACCCCAAAAAACCTTCACAGTCTTATAATGAATAGACAGGATATGGGAATTGTGCACTAAAGACATGAAAAGTTAAAAATAATTTTTTGGAATAACTTGAGTATTATTGCTAATAAAACCATAAAGCCCTCTGCATGGCAAATAGGATTTTTGGTTCTATTTATAATAATTTTGAGTTTAAGAGCAAGAAAGACATCATTTGGAATACTTTGCGTAGTTTTTGTCCCTGTAATAAAAGAAGGCTACACATACCAATATGTTTATAAGCTATGAAGAGAGGCTTATTATATTGGATGTGTTTTCTCACTTTCTCTTGTACATTAGAATTAGTAGGGCATAATTCAAGAGTTCAAAACTGTTAGTGAAGTTAGTCTTCCTATGAGTTGTCTATTTGAAGTGTTAAAAAAACGGTTTTGAAAGGCAAATTTGAAAGTTTGAAGTAATAAATTGACACCTTAAATGCACATATGGTTATTTCTAATCTTACAAAATGGACTTAATGGTTATATTGTTTTTATTGTTAGTTTGAATTATTTTAAAATTTTGTTGAATAGGTAGTGAATGTAAATAGATATATTTAACTTTGTCTAAAAGAAGTCAAGTAAAAAAAAGTTGTATTCATTATTAAATATATATATATATTTTTATTTTTTTTCACTTGAGTACTGGTATCTAAAGGTCAATAGCATTCTGTTACATTGTCTTTTTCTTGTATCCTTTATTATATAAAGAATGGCTTTCTTGTATGCGACAGATTTCTGAAATATTTTACATGAAGATGGCATTTTCTGATAACTTTTAATTGGTTACAGTTACATCTTTAAAAAAACTGTTTAATGCATTTATAGAGGAAAGTGATATTTAAGTGTTTTTCTTTTCACAATAGTAAATGAGTGTCATCCATAGGCTTCTATCTTCCAAATATTCCTGAAGTTATCTTTGATGAAGTTGTAACATGTTTTATTTCTGTAGGTAAAATAATGTTATCACAGCATATTTTTTTGTACAGGCTTCAACTCTCTTTTAAAAATTTCAAACTTTACTGTTATACCTTTAACACTTTTTACATGTACTATATTTTAAGGTGAATGTATATGTTTTTATAGGAATATTAGAAACTGTGGGTTTGGTTTTTAGCTGGTGGCTGTTCATTCTCTAGCTGCTATACCTGAAATACTTCATACAACAGATTATAACATTTGAGAGAGTTGGCAACAAACTTCTGACATTAAATCTCTAAGACAAACTTAATATGTGAAAAAAATGATATCTGAATTTAAAATGTCAATATATGTAAGTCAGTAAATTTATTATTTATTTGAGCATTCCTTTAAAGCCAAAATACTGTATATTATGTTTATCTACATAAATAAATCTCATCAGTTTGAATTTTCCAAGCAATCTTCCCTGGAATAAAAAAAAATACATTTCATTGTAGAAATTATAAATAATGTTTTATGCTATGTTGTATTTTTCTATAAAAGTTCAGGACATCATATCTGTATAATAAGATACTGACTACTGCTTGTATCTATTAGGAAGGCAAATGGACAACTGTTACTAATATGATCAACAGGCGTAGCAGTTGTGGAGTGGCAGTTATGAATGGATTGTTATTCGTTGTAGGAGGTAATGATGGCAGTTTATGTATGTCTAGTGTGGAGGTTTATGACAGTCGTAGAGCAGCCTGGGATGCTGTTGCTTCCATGCATTCTCGTAGGTAAGATATGTAATTCAAACTACTTGACAACAACTTTCAAAGAAAAAGTTCTAAAGTGTTTTTAAAAAAAGCTGTTTTAGCTTGATTTTTACCACTTTTGAATCAGATATACACCTCCTATGTATTCACACTTTTTAGCCATCTGTTATAGTTTCTACTTCTGTTTAATTATATAGGATGTACATTATGAATAACATTTATTTCAGTTCTGAAATACATTTTAATTAAGCTTCATTAAGTCATTATGGAAGTATTTCAGTTAATTTATGTCAGTAGTTTGTTTTTGGTGTACCACTGCATGTATTTATGATTTTTTTTAAATTTTTTAATAACCTTATGATTACACACAACACTAACTCACTTGCTTGTGTAACATATGTTTACAATGGACGGTAATAAGTAGCTTCTCATAAACAGGAGTACCCATGAAGTAGTACATGCAGAGGGATACCTTTATGCAATTGGAGGAAATGATGGAAGCTCCAGCCTAAATACCGTGGAACGCTATGACCCTCGATACAATAAGTGGATGTTGGTTACTTCCATGATGCTTCGTAGGAGCAGTGTTGGAGCTACAGCCCTGGACTGCCCTAATCTGGAACAATTACTACTTCGGTCAGAATAAAAACTAATCACTTTATGATGGACTGTCTCTCACATTTAGTAAACCACTGAACAGCAAGCAAACAGAATGGGCTCAGACTGTTCCAGTTTAAAGCAAACCTAATGAATGAAAGATAAATTTTTGTGTGATGTTTTTCTACACTGGAACGGTTTGATAATGGAATCTCACTAAGTGAAATAGCTATTTTCAATTAGACTGTAAATTGCTGCCGAGATTTTACATTTTCTGAAGAAATTAATTACCTTACTAAACTCACAGCTGAAATGTTAGTGCTGACATTCCTGCAAAGAGCACTTTTTTATGCCATTGAAGCAGTAATGATGAAGTATTGCTGTGATTATAGCAGTTAAAACTATAAAATATTCTAGTCAGATTGTAAAAATACTCTTGTCAAAAGTTTACACTGCAGTATTAAACATCAAAATTCTCCTTCCAGGAATGTGAATCTCCTTGAACTAACAACATGAATTCTTTAAACAAAGGAGCCATGTTATAAATACAACAAGTGAAATTACCTCGTACTCTAATCTAAATACAACTGAGGTCAATAATGATCAAATAGTCAAGGCTGGAGGTCAGCTAGAGTGAAGGTGTGGGCCATGGTACATGAATGTATCTGTTGGGACCTTCAGAGGACTTGCACATAATCACGTTATAACTGATGATATATTCAAATCTTTGTGTCATTTCTTTACTCAAAACTGATTAGTTAACAATGTAACTGACATCATCATGTATGTGATTCAAAATTAATAATCTACCAGGTTATCTTATTTGTGTACATAAGTTGTAAATGCTTTTTAATTGGAATTCTTAAAGTGAATCATTAGAAAACTCATGCTGAATACCTTGAGTGATGTATTTGCAGTATATCTTTCAAAATTTGAGGATCTAATTTAGAAGTGTATGGTTTGCCCCCATAAAAGAAAGAGAGCAAAGGATGTATTATACATTCTCCTATAAATTGTTTAACTCTTTCTTACTAACTGTAGCATTTTAAATTGGATCTTTTCATTGTTGGCAAGGCTTATATTTAATTAATACAAGAATAGCAGTAAATAAAAAGCTTCACTAGCGGAGTTTTAGAAGTTTAGTTGGTAATATCAAATTACTGTTATGGCCTTCTCTATACATCTAGGTGCTATGTTTTTTGTTTTTACTATTCAAAACAGTTGTAAATCAAAAACTAAAGCCTAATAGTTAGTACTCAGATTGAATTTGACAGGAAAAAATTATAAAGGTATAATAAATTGAACTTTCTACCTAGTCTTAGTGCTTCAATACAGATATCAATGCTTACAAATTGATAAAACAGTTCATGAAAGTACCTTTACTGTTTTTGAGAATTTTCTTTTCCATAAGAGCAAAGTGTTGAACTGCATATTCTATTTAAAAAGCATGATTTATTAAATAAAAAATTCTAAGGTCAGTATTTTAATTACACCAATGAAGATTGTGATTTTTAATATATCTCTAGCTATCTAAGGTATTTTAAGGTATAAATACCACATTAAATCTGTTTGTTAGAGCCAAATTCACAATCTTGAGCGACACTAATAAAGTTAAGTAAAGTAAAAAAACATACAGAGTAAAATAATTAAAATGTAAAAACATTACATTAGGATAAAGTAGTTAGTGTTTTTCTGAAAGATTGAGATAAAAATGGTCAGAACTTATGATTTACATTTTTTAAGTTTCAACAGGAGAAAAGTTTCTATGATGTAGAAAAATGATTGATGTGTGTGAAGTTATTTTTTTAAACATTCCTTCAGAGGAAGTTTCAATTCCTTCAATGAAGGTTCTTAAATTTTTCATGGGGTGTTATTCTATCATATGACATTAGAATAGAAGGTTCTTATTTCATCACTTAAACATTGCTCAATACTCTTATGAAACCACCTATTCATTAAGAGTTCTGCCTAGAACATTTTCAACTATTCTAAAACTAAAAGAACAAAACATGCATAAGTAAACAAAAGTTGTTCAGATTTCAAAAACCAAGCGAAGACAAGAATATATCCTCATTTATGTTGATCCAACAAGTAACTAATATTTCATGTACATATCTAGTCTTGTGTTAATACTTTATTTAAATGATGAGAAACCCGAAGATGATTACAGATAAAAATGAAAATTGTTGTCTCAATAAACACCTTAGCAGATAACAATGATGTATATCTTTCTTTTTAGAAACATTCCATGGAGGTGAGTTTTAAATAATGCTGAAGAACTTAACATAGCTTCCCAAAAATTTCATAAACTAGAAGTCAGTTAACTAGTTTGACACCAAATAGATATTTATAGAATAGGTTTAAGTAAATACAGTCCTAACTTTCTTTACACCCAAGCAAAAAAGGGTGCTCATTTCCAGCTCAATCAGTCTGTTGTCTTTAATGACAAAGTAAATTACAAAGGTTTTGCTCAGTCTCTTTGAAATACTTGTTAGTTTTATACTAAACCATTTTATAGAGATGTGTATTGCAGCATCCTAAAATAATTACAATGTGTACTGGGAAAAACAGTAACCCTTAATTTATATATATGTGTATATATATATATATATATGCATTACAAAAATACTTTATTTACAATATTTGTAAACCACTGTTAAATACTACCTTTGTACATGAATAACATCTCAACCTTTCAACTGAAAGTTCTGTTAACTGAGTTCACATTTAGGATGGCATTTGTACTGGCACTAAAACCCAGTACCATTGGTAACCACATGTACCTAACTTAATTTTCACTAGAAGATGTTTTGTATTGAAAGTGAATGTATTTGTGCTTACCCTCCTTCAGTTTGATCTGTTTTTTGTTTTTATCAAGTGTATTTAAGGTGTTTATATAATTTTACTTTCTGTTAATTATAATTTTTACTATAATAATACAGCATAACAACTGAGAAATTGCTTTATTAATGACATCAAATCTTACTGGCAACTATAGGTAGTTATCAGAGTACTTGTAAAATAAAAAAAGTATGTCATGCAATGAAATGTGAACAAACAAAATTTCTGCTTTGAGCTTCTTTTTTCCCAATACAAATTTCCACAAATTTGGTTTATTATTACATTTATTACTCCTTATATATTTGCTGATAACTCATTTTTTGATGAAAAAGAAAATCTGTTCTGTGAAAGTATTATCAACATCACTAAAATTGTGTTTCTCAGAATTGTTTGAAGTAATATTCTTACATATTGCTTTTACACAATTGCCTTTCTGTTGAAAATCACATTCCATCAACAAAACATAAAATTTAAAGACAAGGGGCCTATTTGTCCATTTAGGCTGTTCCATTCACTCAACTAAGCTATAATTATACATATATATATATATTTATAAAGCTATTCCTTAAACTCCCTTAAAGTTGGTGCTTCTACCAATGTCTTAAGGAAACCCACTTCAAAGGCCAGCCACCCTGTTAGAAAATTAAAACTGTTTTAGCTGCAGATCACTCCCACCAAGCTAAAATTTATATTTGTGTCCCCTAATTACTACCATTCTCACCATTAAGTATAAGAAAGATGATCCATCAACAATATCAATTCCCTTAACAACCCTACACACTTCAATCTGATTGCCTCTTAACTTTTTTTTCCAAGAGAAAATTATTTCTGAGGTCTTAACATGTCCTTATACGACAACCTTTCTGGTCCAGGTATCATACTAGTAGCCCTTATCTGAACCCTTTCCAACAATTCAGTATTCTTCCTAAGATAAAGAGCTCATTGCTGAATGCACTGCTCCAAATGCTGCCTAATTAGTATCCTATACAATGAAATCATTATATCTTTAGACTTGTATTCAATATTTCTATAGATACAATCTAAAATCCAACAACACATTGCTTGGATGGCTTAAAAGGCTCTCCAACCAAAATGCCAAAATCCCTTTCCTCCATAACACTATTAAGGTTATTCCTATTAAAATTATGCATAAAATTAAGATTACAACAACCCTCATGCATTTATGATAAATAAAAGCCATCTGCCATTTATTTGTCTGACTCACCAAATTATCTAAATCCTTTTGTAAAGCAGCAGCATCCATCTCACAGCCAGCAAAACCCAAAACCTTAACATCATTAGCAAATTTAACACATTTGCAGCCACCAGTAGTGTTAGTAACTCCTACCCTAGGTCCATTCAAGAGGTACTGAGTAGTAGTCTCAGGGTCCCAAATTCTTATACCACAAAAGAAATTTGGCTTTGAAACATAATTGTCTGCAACACACTGGTGTGTCACATGGTCTATAACTAAAAGTTTTTGACTCATCGGTGGGGCACATGGCAGCAAATGTGTTAAATCCAATGAGCCAACTTATCTCCCCCTCACACATATACACACACACACATACACCTATAAAGCAGTTTGAAATTTGCATCATTTCACTGGTTCTGATCAGATACAAAGCCTATGGGTCAATCAGAATAGCACAGAAACAATATACTCAGCCCAACACCAATTACAATTTTAAGCATTTTTCTTACTTTACCTTGTCATCAAATGTGCATTTTATTCTTTTTTTCCTAAAACCATAATTATGTCTCTTGAAAGTACCTTCTATACTTCAATTTCCCAAATGGAGCCTCTAGGTTTATGGGGATCTCTGAAATGAAAAATAGATTCCTGGAATATGTGAATGTAAGAATCGATCCAGATAAAGTGTAATGAATATTAACATCTCAATGAATAAATATCTTACTTTTTGGTCACTGTTAGAATAGCATTGTCATGTCACATTATTATTTTTTGTGTGTTTATCTGGATTAGTATAAAGATTATATACATTTCAAGAGTGATATAATTAAAAAAAAATTTCAGTTAGAGTTTTGTTTAATGTTATCATATATACAGTTGGTAAATTGGAGTGAACAATTAGAATTTTTGTGAAGGACTAGTTAGAAATTTTATGAATTTCAAACCCTACTATAGAGATCAATTTGTTATCAAGCCTAGTTTTATGTAGCACTTTGTCAAATGCTTTCTGAAAATCCAAATCACCAAACCCACACCAATACCAGCATCTGGATAAGCAGTAACCTCTTCAATGAACATCAAAAAATGAGTAAAGCAAGATTTTCTCTAGTGAAGCAATGTTGATTACCCAACAAAATTTTAAACTTTGTTAAATGATTTTGCAAAGCATCTTTTATCAAACTTTCAAAAATCTTCCTCACCACTGATATGAGACAAATAGGCCCATAATTACCAGGAAACTTTTTATCAGCTCCCATGGGATGAAGAGTAACATATCCAACTTCCAACCCTCTGACACTTGCCCACTATTCAAGAACTTAAAAAACAGTAACAAGTGGTTCAGATATCCATTCTTTAACCTCCTTCAAATTCATTAAGGAAATATTATCTGGCCTTATCATTCTCTAAGTTTTCTAGTTTTTCTTAGTGAGCTCAGAATTAATGTGATCTTTTTGTTCAATCCTGTTTCCATGTAACAACTATTCAGGATGAGGAATAAAGCTTAAACTGAAAACAAAAGTACAATTTAATAACCCAGTAATCTCAATAATGAGCCTTCCTTTATCATTTCTCAATGGCCTTTCTCCCATCCTAACATTTTGCTCATCCTTATTGTATTTAAAGAAATCCTTAATGTTATTTTTTAAATTATGAGCTAAATTTTTTCATAAACCCTTTTTGATTTCCTCTTTGACCAACTCTCTTGATCTTCTATATCCTCTAAACCTCCAATCATAGCAGTTAATTTATAATGCTTTTCTGTAATTTTGTCTCTCATATCTTTTGTGAGCCAACCTGCTTTTTACTTACAACTACCATTTTTTTTATAAGGAATATGTTTATCTTGAATATTTAAAGTTTTTAAAATTTTTCCCCATTTTATCAGTGTCTCCAACTAATTCAGTTGCCCAATTTAAAACAGATAATTCTTAACACATCTATTCAGAGCTTACTTTTCTGAAATTGCTTACAAAATTTACAGCTGAGTTAATAGCCCTTACAGAAAATCAGCCCCTACCATACTTAAATGCAAACCATTCCTGAAAGCTTACTTTCCCATTGAACTAATTTCACACATCCAATCAATCTGTCCATCCTTATATACAAACCTAAACTTAGTAGTTCTAATTACCTACTTATAATTTCATCCCTGCAATTGATATAATTAAATTATGGCTCTTTTCTTTAAATGCCTTGAATACCAACTGCTGTTTAAAAAGGTTTTATTCTGAAAAAAATAAAACATTTTATTATAAACGGAAAACATAACTTAAGGAGAACTTATTTAATCAAAGAGTCAATCATATGACGAAACTTGAAATGCTTACTGATTATTTAATTCACCAACCGGAAGTAACATTACAATACATTGTAGAACTGTTATATCAATAAGTGTTATAAAGTACAAATAGTTACAGTTTTAAAGTCTTGTAATACGTATTGGTTAACCAAGTTTCATTGCACTGTAGGCTGTTGGAAGGTAGCAAAACCATGAAAAACCAAAATTTAATATTGGGTAAAATGAACAGTGTATTTTGAATATGTTTCTCTTCATCTTTTTTTTTTTTTTTTCCTAATATTCTGTTGGCTTGACCTGGGGCTTTTACATTTGAATTTAATATCCAAAAATTTCTTCTGTTACTAAACATATAAGAAAAATTGCATTTATGGTAATCATAATATTAAATTCATTACCTTATTTATGAAAGAACATTAAGTAAATTATATAAAGCCATGTATTTCAAGAAACTAATTAAAGTTTACAAGCTTGTATTGAAATACTTATAAGTATTTTCTTTTTATTCTGGTTTTAGAACATGACTTTATGATTGTGTAAACTCCTTATCAGTAACTTGAAGTACATATCTTTGTAATCTTATCCTATACTACGCTTATGATACCATAATATCGTTACGCCTCCAGTCGTTACTTAATTTTCCGTAAATTCGTTCCGACGAAACTTAAGCGACATAAGTCCTTTCTTAAATAAAACTGGTTTATTCTTTCTGAGTATAACTTTGCGATACCCTTAATTTCAACAGTCGCGCTATAACAACGAACTTCTCACGTGCTCAACTTCAATAACACTCAGTTCAATTACACACTCTCTGACTGCAGTTCAATTACTCACTACCTACACATTGTCCCGTCACGTTGTGACCATCTTATATATACCAGCCTACCCCAATCTAGTAAATGCTAGGGCATTCACGAAGGAACAGGATATTTCTAGACAACGTGGCGTGACACCAGTCACGTGACCTCGCTAACGCAATACTCCTTAGTATTGTTCGTCCCGATCAATAACCACATACAATAAACCAATAACAATTAACAATAACTTAATGAATGTACAGAATTACAATCACAAAAAGGTTGTCCTTTCAAGCTAGTTGCCAGATATACTGCTTTCTGCACCTCTGTCCATCCG
>NW_013665679.1:1258476-1259701 GCF_000517525.1 Limulus polyphemus
TTAGGCCTTGTGTGCCATGCTTTTCAAGTCCTGTGCCAGCTCTTGCAGGCTCTTCCCTATAGCACGGACTCTCGTCCTGAACCTAGCCCTGTAGACTTCTGACTGATTTTGGGTTCCATACCTGAGTTCTAGAGCCGCTACCACTGATCTATAGTTGTGCCTGTCGGCTGGTGACAACTGTCCAAGTATTTCCAGTGGTTGTCCTTTCAAGCTAGTTTCCAGATATACTGCCTTCTGCTCCTCTGTCCATCCATCCATCTCTGCCAGTAGCTCAAATGGTGCTCTATATGCTTCCCACGGTGCCTTCCCATCGAATTCCTGTGGCTTCCTTCGCGCACTGGATCACTCCTTGTACTGACATTCATATCTGGGACGTGACTTCTAACAGGACTGAATATGTCTGCATTAGGGTTTAGCTGCGGGGTCTGGAAGGGGCTTACCATTGTCTGGGACTGATTAAGTCGATGGTTAATGTATCCTCTATGTGTAAAAGACAATAGATCATCCTTTAATGTATCTAATTCGCTTTTAACTTTACTAATGTTTTCCGTTTGTACTTCTTGTTTCCTTTCTTGTTCCACTTGCCACTGTTGTAGTCTCTCTTCTTGTTTATTTTCTTTCTCCTCCAATAGCTGTTGTAATCTCTCTTGTTTATTTTGTTGTTCGAGCTGCCACTGCTGTTGTCTCTCTTCTTGTTTCTTTTCTTTTTCCTCCAACAGCTGCTGTAATCTCTCTTCTTGTTTATTTTCTCGTTCTTCTTGTTTCTTTTCTTTTTCCTCCAACAACTGCTGTAATTTCTCTTCTTGTTTATTTTCTCGTTCTTCTTGTTTCTTTTGCTGTTCTTGTATTGCTGCCATCAAATCTGCTAAGCTGTAGCTTGATTTTCCGCCTCTCGTTTCCATCTTCTTCTTCTTCTTTTTGATTTTTTTTCTGTCCCACTCTGTCCCACCAATTTGTTACGTCTGCGTTTGTTAATTAATTTTCCGTAACTTCGTTCCGACGAAACTTTAGCGACACAAGTCCTTTCTTAAATAAAACCGGTTTATTCTTTCCGAATACAACTTTACGATACACTTAATTTCAACAGTCGCTCTGTAACAACACTATAATTCACATCTCACGAGGCCAACAATATTTTGTCCGCGTGAATTCAATTATTCATTACACACTCTCTGACTGCAGTTCAATTACTCACTACCAACACTGTTCCCGTCACGTTCTGACC
>NW_013665679.1:1260080-1262698 GCF_000517525.1 Limulus polyphemus
ATGCTAGGGCATTCACGAAGGAACAGGATATTTCTAGAAAACGTGGCGTGACACTAGTTACGTGACCTCGCTGACGCAACAATAATGTAACTATTGGACAACAGTAGCTTTTGAAGTTTGATCCTGGTTTGCGTCTTACCGTCTATGGTGTTGCAGCTTTTCTCAATCCTATTAAGTTGACACCTCGTTTGGTAGCTGGTGGATGGTGTGAGTTAAAATGTAGAATAATAGGTTTAAAATGTGGTTTAGAATATACGGAAGTAGCAAGTTTGCTGTTTTCGATAATGCCCATGGTATCAAAAAAGGCGATAGATTTCTGGACATAATAGGTATGAGTAAGCGTGAGCATAATGTCGGAATGTTGATTATTAAGGAATTCAACTAATTCCAAAAGAGAAGGGAGTCCATGATTCTATGTACTGAAAATGTCGTCAATATATCTGTATCATCTAATTGGTTCAAGATTAGTTTCAAAATTCCACTGAGTAAGAGCTGATGATTCAAAGAAATGCATAAAAATAGAGGCCACAACGACAGCAATATTATTGCCCATGACTATGCCTTTCTTTTGTTTGTAGAGAGTTGAATCAAATTTGAAATAACTGTTGTTGAGAATAAATCAATTAGAATATGTTTTTATGCCTGAAAGAAGGGTCTTATTTTTTTCTTGGGTTTAAAAATTCCTTTTAACCCAACTTATAAATTCGTTCTACGAAATAGCTTACAAAATTGATTTTGTTTTACATTTAATATATTGCTGCGTCAGCGAGGTCACGTGACTAGCATCACGCCACCCGTTTTCTAGAAATATCTTGTTCCTTCAAGAATGCCCTAGCATTTACTAGATATGTGTTAGTCTTGTATATATATAAGATGGTCACAACGTGACGAGGGTAATGAGTAATTGAACTGCAGTCAGAGAGTGTGTAATTGAACTGAGCACGTGAGACGTTCGTTGTTATAGTGTTTGTTATAGCGCGACTGTTGAAATTAAGTGTATCGCAAAGTTATATTAAGAAAGAATAAACCAGTTTTATTTAAGAAAGGTCGTCGGAAACGAATCTACGGAAAATTAAGTAACGACTGGAGGCGTAACAAATTGGTGTCAAAAGTGGGATAAAAAAATGGAGACGATAAGCGGCAAATCAAACTACAGCTTAGCAGATTTGATGGCAGCAATACAAGAAGAGCAAAAGAAACAAGAAGAACGAGAAGAGAAACAAGAAGAGAAATTACAGCAGTTCTTAGAGGAAAAAGAAAAGAAACAAGAAGAGAGACAACAGCAGATGCAAGAAAACCTCCAACAGTGGCAGCTCGAACAGCAAAATAAACAAGATAAATTACAGCAGTAGTTGGAGGAAAAAGAAAAGAAACAAGAAGAACGAGAAAAGAAACAAGAAGAGAGGATACAACAGTTGTTAGAGGAAAAAAGAAAAGAGACAAGAAGAACGAGAAGAAAGATTACAGCAGTGGCAAGAAAACCTGCAACAGTGGCAGCGCGAACAACAAAATAAACAAGAAGAGAGATTACAGCAGTTGTAAGAGAAAAAAGAAAAGAAACAAGAAGAACGAGAGAATAAACAAGAAAAGAAACAAAAAGAGAGATTACAGCAGTGACAAGAAAATTGCAACAGTGGCAGCTCGAACAGCAAAATAAACAAGAAAATAACAGCAGTTGTTAGAGGAAAAAGAAAATAAACAAAAAGAGAGACTACAGCAGTGGGAACTGGAACAAGAAAGGAAACAAGAAGTACAAACGGAAAACATCAGTAAATTTAAAAGCGAATTAGATACGTTAAAGGATGATTTATTGTCTTTTACACAAGGAGGATACATTAACCATCGACTTAATCAGCCCCAGACAATGACAAGCCCCTTCCAGACCCCGCAGCTAAACCCTAATGCAGACATATTCAGTCCCGTTAGAAGTCACATCCCAGATATGAATGCCAGTGATCCAGTGCGAAGAAAGCCACAGGAATTCGATGGGAAGGCACTGTGGGAAGCACATAGAGCACAATTTGAGCTACTGGCAGAGATGAATGGATGGACAGAGGAGCAGAAAGCAGAATATCTGGCAACGAGCTTGAAAGGACAACCACTGGAAATACTTGGACAGATGTCAGCAGACGACCAGCACAACTATAGAGCACTGGTGTCGGCTCTAGAACTCAGGTACGGAACCCGAAATCAGTCAGAAGTCTACAGGGCTAGGTTCAGAACGAGAGTCCGTGCTATAGGGGAGAGCCTGCAAGAGCTGGCACAGGACTCGTAAAGCATGGCACACAAGGCCAACCCAACTGCACCACCCGATCTCCTCAAGTTGTTGCTGAGGGATCAGTTCGTAGATGCCTTGGACAGTCCACAACTTAAGATACAAGTGAAGCAAGCACACCCCTCTACCATGCAGGATGCAATGGCCAGTGCTATCGAATTTGAATCCTACATTAAGTCCAGCACAGAGGTATCGAGGTTGGTACACTCATCTGGATTCAAGACCAGAAAAGGTCAGCTTTCAGAGAAGTTTGAGGGACTTTGCTGGCACTGTAACAAAAATGGGCACAAGAGAGCACAATGCTGGAAACTTCAACACAGGGGAAACGATACAGCAGGAAAGG
>NW_013665679.1:1263578-1289502 GCF_000517525.1 Limulus polyphemus
AAGGGGCAGTGTTACAACAGCAGAAGTCACGCGATGCTGGGAGCATGTGCGCTGGAGTTTCTAGAAGGATCATGACTTATCGGGGAACCTCGCGAATGTCCCAGTGTTTGCTAGACGCCCTCTTTTTTAGTATATAAACCCGGCAAATAAAGCCAACGGGATATAGATATGCAGATAGATTGAAGACAGAGATAATTGAGTCAAGCGAACAGTAGCCACCGTAAATAAAGTGTGTGAATCACTGTGATTTATAGCATGTGTTATAAAAAATTAAGTTTAACGTACTGACTGGAAATTCTGTGTGTTACAAAGTTGTATCGAGAAAGAATAAACTAGTTTTAATTAAGAAAGGACTTGGAAAGAATTTATACCGGAACTTAACAAACGAGCAGATACGCAACAATATAAAAATTGTCCGTCTGTGCCTTTTGCTTTTTTATGAACATATCTCTCCTATTTATAATATAATCCTATTTATCAATAAAGTTTGTTCTATATCAAATGATAAATAATCAAATTATAAACACACCGTTACTTCATATCCCCATGTAACAACGGAATTGCAACAAACATCACTCCAAAAGGAAGAAGAAAACATTTGCCAACAACTTCTAATCTCGCATAATATAATCTTCTTGAAATGTTTCCTACAAGATGCACATTCAGAAAGTTAGAATCCAACCAATACTGAAAAAATTATTCCTTGTGCACAAGATTCATATAAACTAAATAGTTATGTCATAGCTTATTACTATATTTTGTACAATAGCAATATCATTGCCAATCATAACACAATTATCCCCTCTAGCTACTTTAATACAAAAGTTCATCAAAAATACTTGTTCATATTTAGCAGAAACTATAATATTTTCTAGCACTTGACCATCAACATGTTCATTCTTAAACTGTATTTCATTCTTGCTTGGTTTACAACTCTGCTTCTGTCTACAACTGTGTTCATATATCCTGTTAACAACTTGCACCAAAGGTTTGTGAGGCCTTCTAACAAATTTATTTAAAGGTTTCCGAAAAGTTTCATATGGAAAAGCTAAAAATAAATCTAAATGTCCATGAACTTTAACATCATATGTAAGGTGAACCAATCCATGAACATTATATACTAACAAAGGACTCCCATAAACTTGGGCATAATGCTATAGAAAAATATACTAAAACATTATGTGCATAATCACAACTTAGGACTTGCTAATATATATGTGCCAACAAACAGTAGTGTGAAGTGTTTGTAAACAGCTTCATCAAGAATGTTACGCCACAGGACCAGTATAAAGTAGAAATTGACAAAATTAAGTTGCCTTCCAGTGATCAAGCTCTTGCAAAGATCTAGGTTTTCTAGCAAACTCCGCTGTAATGTGTTGTTTAAGGCTAATTAGTTGTTCTGATAAATCTGAAATGATATTAGAAGGCAATCAATATTTTAGAGGTCCTTTCATCCAGAAATGTAGCAAACATTTCATGATCCTTAAACAAACCAAATACATATGATCTAGTAGAAATTGTGAAAATATTCCAACAGATAACTCACAGAATGGTGACAGCCCAGATGATGATCCTCATCCATCATTTCATTAAAAGCAATATCTGCTCGTATTTCTGCATTTGTTTCTGGATATGCCATTCGATTTGACACATATTCTCCAATTTGCCTGCCATAATAGCCATTGTGCGATTTAGTATTTTCAACGAATGACCGTGCTGGAGTATCACATGCTACTGAGAATATTTTCATGATCAGTCTGTAGCCTTGGAACTCAAATCTTGCCTCCAAATGTTTAAGGTCCTGCACAAACATCACTAGGAATCCCTCAGATGGACTTGGCTTTTTATTACCACAGAAAAGTCCAATTATAAGAAGATGAACTTGATAAAAGCCCTGAAGCATTCCCAAAATTGGCCAGAATTGTTGGCTGGAACTTTCAAATAATGGAAGTCCGTCAATATTTATTTGCAACTTTAAACATTGGCCATTGTATATGCCATCCTCTAGAGATATTAATATATCTTGAAATGCAGAGAGAATTCCAAAATGGTAGTAACAATCACCAGTTTTTTGTTGAATATTTAACGTTCTTCTTGTCTTTAGCAGACTTCTGGCATTTTTGGGCAATGTTGGATTATGTACTTTCAATCTGACATGTAAAGAGGATAGTGCTACAAGGGAAATGTCAAATTCGAATGTCCATTCTCTCAAACTGTCAGCTAGTGTACATTCTTTATTTTCTTAAAGGCCATCAGACTCAGAATTTATTGATGTGTTATACATAGTTTCTTCACAATATTCATTTTGTGTATCAATCTGTATGACATTATTACATAATATGCCAAAAAGCAACATCACTCAACCGAACCTGATTTGAACAGTCTTCAGCTGGTTCGCTAGACAAGACTGTATCCTTAATACTACTACTACTGCACACAAGTTCAGCATTATTAAATTATTGTTCTTCTATTATATCTTTAAAATATTTTGCTACATTTTTGTGTGAACGTTGTCGCAATTCAGAAGTTGATGAGGGTTTGATCTTTTGTCCATCTGTTTTTGGAAACCCTCACCTAAGCGTTAATATCTGAAAATAATACATTAGTTTTATTTTTATCATACTGACATTTAACTACCTCTTAATCTCATGCATAAGCTTCCTGTACATGATGTTCTGTTGAATCAACAACTTAATTCACGTGTCTCATTCACACTAACTACTTGCATGGTTCAGTCATACTCCTTCATGATCAGGATTCATGGAAATCACGGAAAAAATTCTTTGAATGAGATTACATTAAAACCATAGTTCAGTAAGTTGATCCAGCAGCAAATGAGCAGAAGTATATCATTCTGTAAAGGATTCTTATGCATTGGACATAAAGGTAGGTAACAATAAAACCTTTCTTAGATTCAAAATAAAAATGAAACATGCAATTTATTTACATCGAGTAATTTTCTATATTTAATCACATACACCAAAATTTACAGTGCGTTTATTTTTAGTACAGAATTTTCTTCCTGCACATAAAATCTCAAAAGTCATTGCGATGAACTGTCTGACTCGGTAAATAAATTAATCAATATAACATAATCACCAGTTAATCAACAATCTTGACAGTCTACTTAACTCGCGTTTTATACTTTCAAAAAATGTCTTTAGCTTTCAAGAAACTTCCGAATATTAAGCTACGCCCTCATCACATAATATTAACGCTCTCTCTTCCGAATAACAACAAACGTCTAAAATAAGAAACATAACCTACAACACTGCTGTTGTTATTATTTGTGTGTTTGTTGAATTTCGCGCAAACCTACTCGAGGGCCATCTATCCTAGTTGTCCCTAATTTTTAAATGATAGACTCACTAGAGGAATGGTAGCAAATCAATACCACCCATTGACAATACTTGATCTACTGTTTAACAACGAATAGCGGGGTTGACCGTCACTTTATAACGCTCCCACGACTGAAGGGGTGAGCACGTTCAGTAACGGGTTTCGATCTCAGGACCGGAAGATTGAGAGTCCAGTGCCCTAACCACCAGGCCATGACAAGCCCCGTTGTTATTGTGTACCAATGTGTCAAAGAAAGCAAGTTGTGGTTCTTATTGGAGTTCCAGAATTATTAAGATATTGTAAGAACTTATTTGCATGTTGAGAATCACTAAACAAGGCAAAAGTATGGTCCTCATATCTTCATTGGTATAGAGGTTTAAAACTTAATAGAAAGTTTTCCAGTCATTGTTTTCATAATGGCAAAGGAATAAATTGACAAGAAATGGTACTAACGTTTATTCAATTGCAACTTCATCAATATGGGCATATATATGTCGCTATTAAATAAACATGCAATTTCTTGGTGGCAGGCTCTAATAGTAATGTTTTGAAATATGTCATTTACAGGTGATAATACAGGTCAAATATTAACTATAAAGTGTTTTCTAAAGGAATATTACTTTCAACTATTTTATGTCAAAACTTGCCCAATAAACAACTTTATCAAAATTCAAAACTATCTTTAACTGTGTATTCATTGTAAGTATCGCGTACGATCGATTTAACCAAAACAAACAGCTAATTTATAACATACGTACCGGTATTAGAAGCTACATAGGTCTAACTGGACAACCTTAGGAGTTTTATATATAATCTACAGAATACTCAGATGACCTCTTCATTGTGTTATCGTTAAACTTTATGGTTTTGTTTCTCTAGTCTTTGTAAGATCCTTTTTTACCATCCAAAACTTTATATTTTCATTTGAAATATTGTTGTTTTTAGAATTGTAATTAATGTTATTCTTAATAACTCTTCCATTGGCTTTATCTGATTATAATATAACTATTTCATCATTCTTACTTAAGTTTGATATTTCTATTTATTCTTCATTTGTACCCGTAATTATAATCGCTAAATGATGATAAGGTTATTCTATTTATATAATTTATAATGCTATTAAATGAGTTATCACACTCATTCCATATTTTCTGTTGTGAAACCTGTAATAATTGCTCCAAAGGCAGCACATGATCCTCAAATTTGAGTTTGAAAGATGGAATTACAATCTTATTACGCGGCGCTAATACATTTTTTTTTCTACTTTATTAAAAAAATAATTCCAGAAATTAAGTATGACATTATTAATAACCGTATTGACTCCTTGCTCTTTCGTTAAACGATTAAATTTGCTCAAACGAATTTGTCTAACTATAATATACAGTTTATTGTTTTGCGTGTCAATGAAATGAATAAGATGTATATAATTAACAGAAACACGCATAAAGAAACATTTAGTGATTAAGTATGAAGCAAGTATACGTAGTCACATGCTGGAAAATGTGTCATTGTCAAATACCACAGTACATTGAAAATCCGCTTCAGAGGATATGACGAAAATATTTTACATTTAAAGGAAATGTTGTTGGAGAACACATTAGAACCCTGAACGCGATGGTTCAACAACACTATTATTACTAATAATACTTATATTCTCACATTACGTTTCTCATTTAATACCATTTTGTTTAAATTAGCAAACTAGGCAAAAATCCATCCAATCAACCATAAGCAATTTGGTTCTATCAACCAATAACAGCTGCGTCCGTGAAGTGTAGGTTAAAATCTCTAGAAATAAAACAAGTAGTTCATACCAATTTTGGTCATACTTTCTAACAGTTCAACTGAGTAGTACATTCTTCTAGTTCGAGGTTTTCTACCCCTTCTGAAGCATCATCGAAAGTAAGTGTATAAACAAAAGTTAACTTACTTTCATCAGTTTTTTTTCATGTATCAGATATGTATTTGTAGACTCTGTTTATGTTCAAATTATTTTATTCAGTACTTTTGTTCTTAAATAGTTTTTAAAATGGCATCGATTTAGTCTCTGTTGTTGAAGCTTTACGGAAACATTAAACCAAACTAATGTTTTGATATATTTATTGAAGAGCTAAGATTCCAGTTAATTATCGCCCCCCCCCCCAGTGGCACAGTGGTATGTCTGCGGACTTACAACGCTAGAAACCGGGTTTCGATAGCCGTTAAGTCTTCCGACGTATCGCTGAGCCACCAGAGGGAGGACTAAATTGAGAGGAAGTAATAACTTGCGACTCAAAGTAAAAATTAGTGATAACCGGCCTAGAACATGAAATAAACATGTAGAGAATAATATTAGTCATATAACGATCTTTTAAATCTAAAAATAGCCAACTTAACGTGCTGTAATTAATAAGTTACACTTCAATTCTCGAACTCTAAGGTGATGTTAATAAAATGTTGCTTCTTAGAGCATCTTTTAATTTAAACCTACCATATAATATTAAACAGCTTAAAGTGCATAACAACTTTTTTTTAAAAAAGGCGGTATAACGTTTCAACAAAACAAAAGCTTATTTTACTAGCGTCACTTTCATTGCAAATAATTCTGTCTGCAATGTGTAAGGGGGATTTAGTGTGTTTCTTAATTCTATTAAATTGAAGCACATTTCACCTATGTAGAAGTTATTACATTCTTTATAATTATATTTGAAAATAATTTCATGATAGTATGAACGTTCTTAGATAACTTTTTTTTACCTGATTTTTGTTCAAATAAAACTTTGTTATTAATTTCATGTTTTTTGAAACCTTTCTCCAAATTTTATCAGTATATTGATTAATATATCCATACATTGATAAAATTTCTATTGAATGTTTTAGATTCATAGATTTTTCTTCAGCAGCTACATTTTTATGCATATTTTTTGTGGTTGTTATTATTAAATTTAATTTTTTACATTTCTTTAATGTCTTTTAAGCTCTGGTTTTGCCAAATGCAAGTTATTTCTTCAAAAGTTCCAGAAATAAGCTATTTTCTTTATCTAGGTTGCTTTTACTACATAATTATAAAGTGTCAGTTTTTCTTGTATGCCTGGGAAGAATTCTTCGCAGTAGGTGTCTGTGACTTGTTGGCGACAAATTTCAACAATAAACAAACAGCACACAGTCCACTTGTTTTAAAATAATATCTTAAAAACAAGTCAAACGTATATACAAATATTCGTCACAGAGTTAATCACCACAGTTGTATCCAGGTCTTTAAATAACAGTCTCTTTTCGTCAAAGTTCACACAGAGTAGTTCAGTTACTTTAGAACACAACTGACAAGATGAATTATACTTATATGTTCTGTTATTACAATACAATCGGTGATAATTTCACTTAAGTTACACTGTTGGTTACCACAGTTGTATCCAGAGCTTTAAGTAATTGTCTCTTTCCATCAAAAGTCCACACAGTTTTGTTCAATTACTTTAGAACACAACTGACAAGACAAATAATTATTTTATACTCTGTTGTTAAAATACAATCTGCAATAACTTCACTTTAAAAAACGCTACTATACACTCTTTATGGCTAAGCTCACAGGCAGAGTCTAGATCTATTTAACTATATTTCTCACTAACTTTCTATATAACTAAGTTTCTCGAACTACATTTTGTACGCGTTTTTACAGACTGACAGAGACCTAGACCGTTTTACACACTACAAGATAATATGATACAATAACACTAAATTGAAACAACGAGAAAGACTTAGAAGTTTTTAGTAACATGACACAATAATACTTGTTTGTTTGTAATTAAATACAAAGCTACATAATGGGTTGTCTGTGCTCTACCCACCACGGGTATCGAAACCCGGATTCTAGCGTTGTAAGTCCGCAGACATATCACTGTGCCACTGGGGGGGGGGCACAATAATACAAGCGCCAAATCGCAGCAACGGAACTATACAACATATGATTCCTACACAGTTAAGTAAAAAATCTAAGATAAACTGTCACTTGTAAAAATAACCAAATTTAACACTCGCGCTACACCCAAACTATCCAAATTACAAAACATGCATTAAACTTAAATAGCCTGTATACTTAACATAAAGCTTTGTTGTAGATACACGACAGGGGCCCAATGTGGACCAATTCCTCTTTTATGTAATTATAATTTTGACAGGATTTACTATATGTTTTATTGTTAAATATTCATTATTTCAGTTTATTTGAATTTTAAAACATAGTTATTTTTCACTTTTTATATGTAGGTGTTATATTTGAGTGCATTCTGCTTATTTGATTTTGAAATGATATCCGATACTAGTCTGTAAGCACGTCATGGAGATAGCGTTAAGCTGTATGTAGGTGGATCCGTTTCTATCATACATCTCTTGTTCTGTGTTCACTATTGACAGTTCACGAAATACTGGAGATGATAGTTTTTCCCAAGAGTTTCTATTCGTATAAAAATTTCATTTTGAAAATAAAAGGAATTTTGTAAATGCGTTGAACAAAACAAATTCTGTATTATTTGTAATGGGAAATTGTACGAAATTGTTTGTGGGTTTGTAGAGAATAATTCCAGTGTTGGATTAAATGCCTTTTTTGTGTGTATAATCTAAGCTATTTATAATAACTACAAATTTAAAATCGTTTTTCACTCAGTGTGTTCCTAGTGTAATGGTTTTGTTAGACACACACAAGAAACCTAGATAATTGGAACTTGTTGAAAGTATAAAGCCTTTGTACATTTCTGGAGCGTCATATAAAGGTGCGTCCATTACTAACTTAAACATTTATTTATATCTTCGTTTGTATTTTTTTTCTTTGTTTGATTCTAAGATAAAACTATTTCATGTTTTCTATAACAATAATTAGAATTTTGAATCATTATTTAAGTCTTGATACATCATAGTAGTTTGTATTATAACCCTTTATCCTATTTAGGGTACTTTTTAATATTTTTTGAAATATTTGTATGAGAAGAAGGTCAAATGTGTAGTCGAAACATTTTACTGTCATTTTAATGAAGTATTTACCAACTTTTATGATGAGATTCTTGTCAGCATTATATTAGACTAAACATAGGGAGGAAGTGGTTTAAGTTACCACCAACAATGTTTTATTTATTATGATTTTCTATACATTCCATATTTATATAGAAATTGTAATTTCAAATGTTTTTTTTTATTTCTTTTACTAGAGAATTTTATTTGGGACGTCATTACGTGATCACCAGACTATCCATCTTGGCAAAATAAATCCCTGACGGGCATTTAACAATTAAAACTTGAAAGTAGAATCTTGGTTTTACTTTAGGTTTGATCTCTTTCATTGAAATCCGCATTTCTGGTCTCTGGTTCTGGAAACACAACAAAACATACAAGCGGCCCAGCATGGCTGTCCTCAAAAAGATGGTGATAATGTTCTTGATGGTACTTGGATTTACAATAATCATCAGTGCAGACGATTCGGTAGGTGAAAACACAAAGAATCTGTGTCTTTAGAAAAAAACAGATGATTCTGGTTTTTATTTATAAAGACTCTTGAGCCTTAAACTGAAAATATCAACATCTATTTAAAAACAATGAAGGACTACTTTTGTATATTTTAAACAGATATCATATCAAATAATATATAGGTTTTTAAAACGTCTGGCTAAACTTGTGAATACATATAAGCAATAAGTCATTTCAGAAGAAACAGTTATTTGTGGTTTTGTTTCTCCAAAACAAATCAAGTTAATTACCAGAAGTGTCTCTATAAGAGAAATTACAAATGGTGTTTTGGTTGTTTAGTTGGATGTGTTTAAGTTTCACAAACATAGTGCTAGAAACATTAAAGAAGATATATATTAAAGTAACATCTTTCATTAGTGGGCTTAAATTGTCAGCTAATGCTCTTTTTGTCTCATTTCTATTCCGCTAAAGTTCAATGTTACTAATTCAAAGATCAAAGTCTGTCAATTTTTATTTCGGATATTCACATACAGCAAGCCGTTCTTAACTCGAGTTGATAGCATAGAGAGAGAAGAGAGCTAGTTAGCATCACCTTCCGCCAATTCTTTGGCTTCTCTAATCGAATAATAGTATTTGACCGTCACTCTTGTAAAGCATCCACAATTGTAGTGCAATTGTGCGTCAACGGGAAGCAAACAATAGTTCTTTAGACTCACAGTCCAGAACGATAACCACTGGAAGCAAACAATAGTTCTTTAGACTCAGAGTCCAGAACGATAACCACTGGAAGCAAACAATAGTTCTTTAGACTCACAGTCCAGAACGATAACAACGGGAAGCAAACAGTAGTTCTTTAGACTCACAGTCCAGAACGATAACCACTGGAAGCAAACAGTAGTTCTTTAGACTCACAGTCCAGAACGATAACCAGTGGAAGCAAACAATAGTTCTTTAGAGTCACAGACCAGAACGATAACAACGGGAAGCAAGCAATAGTTCTTTAGACTCACAGACCAGAACGATAACCACTAGGCCCTTTTCAGTTCTTAATTTGTGTGTATACTACTTTATTTTGCTCTACTCTCATGCTTCAGTGAAACATGTCGCTTTTTGCAATTATTTTGTACACATCGTGTTTGAAATGCTGTGAAGGACAGAAGTCATGCTAAAAATTTCTTCTCTTTCATCACTGTAAGCCTTAATAACAAAATCATTCTTCTAACTGTGTCATGACGTCATTGATAATGGGGGGATACCCCCTAAATCTACTTTTATTAACCAGTTTAGTTAGGTTGTGTACGGCATTTTAATGACATGTATAACACTAGAGCTATGGTATAAAATATAAAACTGAAAATCCGAGTTTTGATTAAGGCAATCTTTTTCTTTTTTTTAATTTAATGAACAGATAAAACTGACACTCGATATATATGTACTAAACAGGTGAAACTGACACTGTAATAATAATACGTGATCTCATTGAATGTAACGCCTACTTGTCTGATTGGGAGACATCCCATTATACAATTGCTGATTTCTGTGGAGTATTATAGAAGTTTCGGTTAACATTTATTATTAAAAACTGAAGTATAAATTTCAGCTTTAATTTCATTTCAATAACATGTAAAATGTGTATTACTTTATTATTTTGCAATACTTCTAGATTTATATATATATATATATGTACATAGATACACATGTGTATGTATAATGTATTTCAAATTCACAAAATCGTGTGTTTCTAAATAGTATTTTAAGTAAACTGGCAGTGTCCATTTGAATTTGTGTATGTTATAAAGCACAAAACTGCATAATGAACTACCCGTGCTTTACCCACAGCAGGTATCAAATCCCGATTTGTAGCGCCATAAGTTGCCATATTTACCGCTCAGCCATCTGAGGGGTGATTTGAAATTATCGATTTGTTGCAATAAATTAAAACATCTGGTAAAAAAAGAAACCTGGTCTCAATAATTAAATTCATTAATTAATACTGACGAGTAGAATACTTATAGGAATAATGCCCGGTACGGCCAAGTGGTTAAGGCGTTCGACTCGCAAAGTGAGGGTCGCGGGTTCGAATCCCCGTTCCACCAAACATGCTCGCCCTTTCAGCCGTGGGGTTATAATGTGACGGTCAGTCTCATTATTTGTTGGTAAAAGAGTTGGCGGTGGGTGGTGATGACTAGTTGCCCTCCCTCTAAATTATGGACGGCTAGCGCAGATAGCCCTCGTGTAGCTTTGTGCGACATTCAAAACAAAACACTCAAATTTTGACTGAAATTAAAAGATAAATTTATTACTCGTTTTCGATGTCTAAGAAAATTTTGAGAACGGTTTGGTTGTTGTTAAGCGCAACGCTACACAATGGGCTCCTTCTCCTCTACCCACTATGTGTACTGAAACCGATTTTTAGCGTCGTAAACTTGGAGGCTTATTGCTGAGCTATGGGGGCAATGTTGAGGAAAACAAATGTGAAAAGTGAACTTAAGATAGTAACGAGCTCCGAAACCACACTCAAGCCCTTATTCGCAAACTTAGGGCAATGTTCATAACAAAGAACCTTCCGACTCAAAAAGCTATTGAGCTGAAGCTAGGCATATCAACTTGTTTCATTAAGAATACAATAAAAGAGGATTTTAAACTAACGATAACTCACAAATTAGTAGTTAATCATTTTCACCCACACCTCGAAACCAACGACAAATTTCATGAGAAAGATGGTCGAAGAAACTGGAATTTTATTCGACAAGGTAGTTGTCAAGCCCTTTGATACATCTTCTTTATTCTTAAGAGTTTGCTTGGAATCATAAACATAATGCATTAGCTAGTTTATAAATAGTTACACAAGATGAATGGAACAACACTGACATGATTGTTTCTATGAAGAACTCTAATACTGTAGAAATAGTGGCGCAGCACCACTAAAAGTAGTTATTACATGATCGCTGAGTCTTTGGTGCTAGTATGTAAAACTTAATCAATGTTTCCAAATAAACGTGAAAATAACCTTTCATAACGAAGCAATATAAGTTTGTAAAGATGTCTCTAATGTTAGAAGTATTCAGAAAGCTGCTGCAGAGGTGTTAGTTTGTACTAAGCTTGTCTTTGGTCTAAAAAATAATGTATGGATTAACATGAACTGTAATTCGACTAAAAAGAATTCAAAGTAGACTTGGATAAAGAAATTATCTTTATGTTTAACAAAATAACAAAGCAAAAATAACCTAATGCTTCTTACTTTACATATACGGATAACGTCAACAAAATTTAAGCTATTTTTAGAAAACAAATTTAGGTTCTCACTTTTTGACATTGAATTCACAGTTTACCTGTTGTATGGGAGGATGGAAGAGTATTAGCGACATTTCTGTCTGTAACGCACCTTGTTGTTCAGGATATGAAGAAAAGATGTCACAACCACCTCTTTTTGCTAAACCTTTGGTTTACTGTGCTATAACTCCCCAGGTATGAGTTATGATCTTATTGGTTTTTTACTTTACTCCTATTTATTCCTGTGTAATTGCAATTTAAATACATATATACTTTGCATAAACAAGGAGCGGAAAGCTCTCACGGATAAAAATGCATCATAACATAGATATTATGTTATTTTAAAAAGACTGATAAACATAACTGGAGCTACGTATTATCGTGAGTAAAATCAACTTTAACAAATGCTCAGCGTTTTAAAAGCAGAAATAAATAACGAAACTCATTATAAAAACCTCGATAACATGAATGCAAGATGTTTTAAGATTAGATTAAAAGACGAGCTTTGAAAGATTTCAGTCAAATAATATTAATACTTAAAGAAACAAACAGACTTTATTTCACACAGTAGCGAAAATATGCTAATACTCGCTGGTACCAGTTCCTTTTGGGAGTTCCGTTATTAATTATTTTTCTCTTACATTTCTTGGCAGTTTAATTTAAATAGTGCATAAAGAGGCACAGTTAACTTGCACAAAATTTGATACTCAAACACTGTACTTCTTGAAGGAGAATTTTACCACTGATTAAACACACAGCGTAATGTGTATTGATCTTGAGTAGTGTATAAAAACAGCTATCCTGGTGGTAAGTTCCAAATCTTATGAAATGCAAACGAAAAGTATACAATTACCGTTTTCAGTACGTGCACTTTTATTAACTCAAGGAACATTGAAGTTACTCTAAAAGGTTTTACTGCGTTTTTATAATTTTAAAAATATCTCCATTAAATGTCTATGGATAGTTCTAGACAAAATATCCTAGATCATTCATATAATATAAACAGAGGGACTGATTTAATACTTTTTTTGAACTATGATTATCGTATGAAAATGTTTAGACTCTCAAGTCTGAATAGTTGGATATATTACGTCTACATATTTTCAAATCCCAATATATATATATATATATATGTACCCTAACATATATGTACCCTAAATCTACTGAGCTAACTGTTATGATTAGAGTAAAATATTTCACATTCACGAATGTGTCTGATCATTAATGAACATAGAAATTCATTCTTTTTTAATAAATGTAATATCTTTTGCTATCACTTGTATACAGGAATAATATGAGTTGGGGAAAATTGTCTTCGATTTAGTGTAAAAATTTTAGGGTAAATAATTTAAGTTTTATAACACTCAAAAATGCACCGAATAACTAAGAATCGAAGTAAGACGTAGGATATTATATACGCCAAGGGAAACTAAGGAATGTTTACAAAGCAAGAAAAGAAAATGCGTTTCATGTCTGCTACAAGTTCTAGGATACAGTTTGACTTAATCAGTTTTACTGGTTTCATTCTAGGATAGCTTACTCAGTACATTTTTTCTTTTCCAGAAGTTTTGTGGTGATGTGCTTGTTCATGTATTTACTTAGTTAATATGTGCTAATTTTTTTAGGTATTTGATTTATATTTATTATGCTATAGATTGTTCGCTTCTGCTCACAAATGTGTCCTAGATTTTTAGTTTTGTTTAAAATCTAATAGTCCAACGAACATGTTGATTTAACGTGATGAAAAGGTATTTATCATTCTGTCTTTTCATCCAGTGACTGATCATTTTCATTATTATTATCTATTTATCCAGGAGAAGAACAGAAAGAGAAGACACTGGAAAAATGTTGATGATGCAAAGAAATTCTTTATAAACTCTAGTAGATGGCGAAACCTGTCTCGTTTCCAATAAAATATCACAACTAGGTCGCAGAAGTAATGAACTACAAGTTCTCGATCATATTTCAGATTATATAGAATTCGAATCGTTTGAAATACTATGAGGGGCATCTCTGTTTTCAAAGAAAAGTAAATGAGTAATTCATATGCAATCATTCTGTTGTTTGAAAGTCTATGTCGTCCTTGATCTAATACTTATTGATAATTATTGTTGGCGTGAAACACTAAACATCTAGGTTTACTTCATTATATTGAGTCATCGGAGATTAACAGTAAATTTGATATTTTGTGTGGGTGTTGGTGTTTAATTTACTATTACGCTTGAGGCAAATTATGAAATTGGATCTGCATGTTATATTTTATGTTTCCAGTACATCTGTTGTTTGGGGTTAATATGGTTAATTAGTGTGAACATATATAAGTACTGTTTGTTTTGGTTTTGTAAAATGAGAATTATTTTTACTCATATTTATTATTTGTCTCTATTTGTATGTTTCTCATAAACACGAAGAAAATAAATGCAATTAAACTAGTCTATGACCTTGTTTTTACTATTATTTCTCCTGTGGAATCTTAAGAACGGCTTTCAGCACAAACACTTGTTAACTAACGTGGTCCTTCAGTATTACAATGCTGATAGCTTTTATATTGCCCCCAACGCTAGAAACCGGGTTTCGATATCCATCGTAGGCAGAGCACAGATAACCCACTGTGTAGCTTTGTGCTTAACTTGAAAAGAAACAGACAAGTTTTTAAATTATTAAATCTAGTAGAACTGTTTACATAAAAATATATTTCTAGTGTCAGTCACAAAAAAGTAAAATAAAAATGGATTTATACCCCTCATAAGTCTAGCCATAAGTTGTATCTATAAATAGTTTTAATGATATTTCTTCGGTTAAAATATAGACTTGAAGTAACGAAGCCGCTGTCCATCACTCGTATTTTAAAGGTCAATTTCTAACAAAAATAGATTACAACATTTTAGGAACCTAAGATAGCATCCACACTTTCTGGAATTAAAAGAATATCTCAATCAAACATATTAAATATGAAATGTTCTGAAATTTATATAACTTTCAAATTTTAAGAATAGTATCATGTGTCCGCTACAAATATTAAACTTGGGGGAGACGATACGAAACGGCATTCCGCCTTTTGAAGATTCACGCCACTAGCGTTCCTGATCTTCTGATTGGAATGTGAAATTGGATCAGAGAAAGGAGTCCCAGCTCTTTCAGAACCCCACTTAACTATTGCTGCGCTAACTGTTCCTCAATTTGAACTGACAGACTCCAGAGAACATAGCTTGCCAACAGCATAAAAAGTCAATTCTTGGGTTAATACTGACTGATTAAATAGTAAGAATCACTATAGCAACCATGAACCCTCTGACTATAAATCCTTCATGCCAACCACTGGGCCACCCTCGCCCTTGTGTTGAATAAAAGAAGTGTTTTGAATCAACTTTTCTCTGTTATAAAGTTATTCTTAGCTGTGTTCATAAACTCAACATGAGTATCATTTCTGCTGACTGGCGCACCTAAGGTTGTTGTTTTTTGAAGTACTGTACCATTTGTTCAATGAATATTCATATACTCTCACCGTTCTTTGAACTTTATTCACTGTGTCGAAGTTCATTAGAGTACCTGTCGACCTTCACTTAGAATAGGTCGAGATGCATTCACTACCTATTAACACTTACTCACATCATTGCGATGTTCACTTAATATATACGTTAGATTTAACCCTGCCGATCGACCTTCACTAATATAATGTCGAATTTTACTTACTATATTACGAGTTTCACTCATTATTCACCAACCGTTTTTCACTAGATACAATTTGCATATACTTTTCACATTTCTCGCATTGAACAAGAACGGAGGCTTTTTTTTGTTTGTTTTTTTTTAATTATGCACAAAGCTACACAAGGGCTATCTGTGCTCTGCCTACCACGGGTATCGAAACCCGGTTTCTAGCGTTGTAAGTCCGCAGACATACCGCTGTGCCACTGGGGGGCAGAACGAAGGGGAAACTTTTCATATTTCAAAATATTAATTTCATCCGCATATTAGCAGAATCATATGCATGTTGGAACGTTTCCAGAGCGAGACTTCACGGATTGACATTGCCTTAATGGAGGCACTTGTGTGCAAAAAAAAAGTGCTTCCGGTGCCAAACATTATCTACATCAACTATTGATAAAGTTGGGTTTTGGTTTGCCATTGATGTTTGTTTAATGCAAAGTTATTACTAAATATTAATTTTTTAGCTAATTAGTGACTGATCAATGAAGTGTTAAATTCACGGTATATTTGTATATACAAATAAGATAACCAGCATAATATACCATACATAATATAGCATTCATTTTAAATCAGAAATTTAACGCTGACCCAATTGGAATTTAATCGATAATTAAAAAAAATTCAGATTAGACATAATTATTTAATACACAACAAATAAAATTAAAGCAAAACAATTAATAGAAAAGTAATAAACAAACAACGCCATAGCAAATCTTGAAATGAAAAGAACACACAAATTAATACTTTGTTGGCATGGAAAATATCATATTGTTATAATAAAGTTCAGGATAACAAACTAGTGAAATGAGTTCTTTGTAGAGTAATTTAATAAAAATAAGATTAAACAACAAAAAAGATATTAAATAGAAAGCTTTTAAATGAAAAAATATTTGTTTATTTGTTATGAATTTCGCGCAAAGCTGCACGAGGGCTATCTGCGCTAGCCGTCCCTAATTTAGCAGCGTAAGACTAGAGGGAAGGCCACCTCTTGGGCTACTCTTTTACCAACGAATAGTGGGATTGACCGTCACATTATAACGCCCCCACTGCAGAAAGGGCGAGCATGTTTGGTGTGACAGGAATTCGAACCCGCTAGCCGCAAATTGCGAGTCGAGCACCCTACCCACCTAGCCATGCCGATCATATGAAAATGTAAAGAAGGAGAATCGAAAAATTAGCTTCATATCTTGCTTTTTTTTTTCTTTTAAGGATCAAATCGAATAAATATCTGAGAACACAACAAATAAAACCATTTTAACGATGTTGCGAAAGGACTTATCATGCTTTAACGTAAAAAAATATATGAGAAGACCTAAAATATACAGGCAGAAAGATATATAAATGTAATTATACAACAAATTGGAAAAAATGGGTTTAAAAGAATATATTATCGTCAAATTTTATCCTTCCATAACTTGTAAAAACATTTCTTCATTCAGTTGTATTCAATTCTATTCTAATATTTAGCAGCCGTTCTACATGTAATTAGTGGCATCCTTGTAAAGCCGTAAATTAGCCATAATTCTCTAGATAGATAAAAGATACATACCACAATGCTTGTTCATAAGGTTTGTACTTGTTTGACCTTGCTTCTGTGTCATGCCCTCCAAGAGAGAGATTATGCTTATTTCCAGAGGCAATACAAAAACTTGTACAAGTTAGTATGAGTTGAAGTTTATCTCTTTTAAATATGTATAATGAGAATGATCGTTGACGTACTAGTATAAAGATTGTGAGAAACCATATTAAAGCCTTTGTCTAATTTATCAGTGTTGTACCTTCATTCCTCTGATTCCCGTCTTAGTCGCATGTAGACATGCTTTCTATAGCTCCAGCAACCAAATATTTCAATAAAAACACTGAAGTTGACCAGTATTGGCAAAAGTTTGAAAGAATAGAGATTTTGGGTTTATTTGTACACTTGTTTTTTCCTCCACTGTCCATGTTGATTTTACAAACTGTATAACATTTTCAGAATCTGTTTTATTTCAGATATCTGGTATTTTTCCATTGGACATCAGTATAACCGAATACAACAGGTTAATTTGTTAAGTTACATTTTAGTGCATTTACCACACAAGTTTTCTGTTGCAGACTTTTATTGTGAATGTGCCTCACACGACCTCATGGAGCTTATGGTGGAGAGGAGAGGGGGATAGTATTGTTTAATTGGGGGCACGATGTAAAAATGCAGCAAGTACAAAAAACTTTCGTCAGGGATGGCTATGTTCATATTTTCGATCTATTTACGAGATAAGAGGTTGATAGGTGAATAGGAGAAATTTCAGTTGATGTGTCATTGATTTTTTTATTACTTCTCGCATGCAAGAGCAAAGGGTAGAGAAACAGATAATGGTGGTAACGATCAGCTTGGAAATTTCAAGATTCACTGGGGTGGTCTCTACTGAACTCCAGGACAGTTAGTCATTAGCCCAGACATTGCCAGGCACTGGTTTGAGTCACCTGTGGTGAAGGATAGTGATGAAAGGCATATTGTGGATGAATTTCGCCATGAAATGCTCCAATGATGTCAGGCGAGGCAGAAAGCATCTCATTGCAATCTAAAATTCTTAGGGCAGTGAAGAGCTTTTCCAGATAGCAAAGCAGACTGATAATGTTCCCAAACTGCAACCAGTAGCAAAAAAAACTAACACAGAAAATATCAATAGCTATCAGCAAATATCATAGTTTAAATTATATTGCAGTATCCATATGATACAATGGTTACACAAAATCCTATATAGTCACTATGAAAGACTTGTCAAATATCAGTTGTTCTCTTGGGATCAGAGGCAAGAAGCGGCATTCAAATGATTTGTATGCCTCAAAAAAAGGTGAAAAACAACCTACACTATGACGATGCTATATGGCTTGAAATCAGAGTTAGCATATTCAATTACAATGATTTTATTCGTGTGTATCAAAATGAATGCAATATCACAACATACTTGAATTAACTGACAGGGTTGGCTGTGATTTTCATTTAACAACTATAATGATTATTTATGAACGGGCGAAAGGTATTTCAGTTGGATGGGGTTTATCTTCATAAATCAATCATGGGATGATAGAAATATTTACCCTAAAGATAAAGAAAAGACACACAAATGGAAATCGAAGCACAGAAAGTTATGACGGATGACGCTTCGCAACACGTTCATACATAAATCATTGTATGTTTAGTATCACCAGAACATCTGTTATGGAGATGTTACGTATTCAGAAATTGGCAGGGATCAAAGTTGTGGAATGTCAATGAAAAAGTCATACCGAAAGTATATTAAACCCGAAGGGCATTGCATCAGAGTCTAATAACAAAATAAGTAATTCATAGCAGCAATCCTAAATATGAGTATGATGAGGCCCCAAAAATTTGGAACCACTTATGTTTTTTTTTTATAACTATCCCAATATAATTTCTAAATAGGGCTACTACTATTGACATTATAATATTTAAGTGAGGCTACTGCTATTGGCAATAGAATATATAAATAGGGCTACTAATATTGACAATAGAATATCTAAATCTGGTTACTGCTAATTACAACAGAATGTCTAATTGAGACTACTTCTATTGACAACAGAATATATAAATAGAGCTACGGCTATTAATTAACAATAGAATATTTAAATGGGTCAACGGTTCTTGAAAATAGAATATCTAAATGGGACTACTGCTATTGACAATGCCATATCTATATAGGAGCTATTGTTATGGACAATGGAATGTCTAAACGGGGTTACTGCTATTGAAAATCGTATGTATAAATGGGGCTAATACTATTGACAATATAATGTCTAAAACGTGATTCGATTATTGACAATAAAATATGTAAATAGAGTTACGGCTATTGACAATAGAAGATCTAAATGGGTCTACTACGTAGACATTAGAATATCTAAATGGGGCTACAGCTGTTGACAATAGAACGTGTAAACGGGGCTAGTGCTTTTGAAAACAGAATATCTAAATGGGGCTACTGCTTTGAAGAATAGAATATCTAGATTGGACTATTGCTATTGACAATAGAAAAACTTAAATAAACTGTCCAAAATAAGGCTACTTCTATTGATAATAAAATGTATAAATGGGTTATTTATATTAACAATATTATATTCTAAATGGGGCTTCTGCTATGGAAAAATGACATATCTAAGTGGGACTACTGCTAATGACAACAGAATGTTCAAATGGAGCTACTGCTGTGTCAATAGAATGTCCAAATGAGGCTCCTGCTATTGATATTAGAATATTTTAAATGGAGTTACTGGTAGTTACCAGGTATGGGGCGAATACTGGAGATCATTAATCGAATTCAATTACGAATACTTTATATTATATATTTTATATACTTTATATCATTGGCTGTTTGTTAGACTATAGCACTTACGGTTATTTCTTACCTAAATATGTCATAGTTAGAGATACAGTTAAATTGTATTTAGGTCTTACTTTTATATTTTAGTTCATTATGTATTATTGATGTCTTAAACTGTATAATTGAAAGGTTTAAACATTTCTTAAGTATACATCATACTTTGCATCAGTTCTCGAGATGAAAAAGAAATTGTAAAGGAAGAGAAAGGAAAATGAAAAGACATGTGAAAAGGAAAAGACATGAAATTACAAATATATCCAAAAGAATGTCTTTAAAGATATTCTACCAACAATTAAAAGGTATATATCTAATGTTAGTCATTTCATTGCATTGTATGTTGATTATAATAGCTAGAGTCAGTGATATGAAAGAGAAAATGAAAAATGAAATAGAAACATTTACCTTAAAAACCTTTTGATATTCAGTTAGGAGGTTCCAGAAGTTATGCAAATGAAAACTATAAGATGAAGAAAAGTATTTTTATACTTAAAATGGAAATCACCTTGCATTCAAGCTATTCACAGATTGAGTGCAAATAACTATTGTGGATAAATAACATTTTTATTAAAAAGACATAATTGAAATAATGTCATTTTTGTGTACAAGACATTTATAAACTTTGACAAAATCTTACAAGATTTTGTGAGGAATATTCAGAGTTACCTTATATTTTTTTGCATAAATGTCCTTCCTCAGATGAGGTTATGTGAAATGCATGAGCCTGTACAGAAAGGGTTAGTTAACTCCTCCGTCCCCTTTATGCCCTAGCAGGGATTTCCGGATTTAATGACCCTTATGGCTAATTAATACTTTATTAATTAAAGGTTAAATGTTTAACTGGAAAATTAATGTGTATATGATATGCAAATTCAATTAATTAATATGCATATCAAAATCAATTAGGTTAATTAACTGTTCTGCCCCTTATGCCCTAGGAGGATTTCTAGGTTTAGTTACCCTTATGTCCCCCAGCTTATAGCTCCAGAGTTCCATACTAACTACTGATGGTCTATTAATAACATCAATGCTAATATATTCTTAAAATCTAGGCATACTACTCTTAACTTGAAACAAAATATTATTGATGAAGATATACTAGATTTTCTTAGGAAAAAATTGTCCCCACTGGTTCAGGGGTATAGCACTAAAATCCACTGAAGTAAAAAGCTCAGCTATCCCATTGTGTAGCTTTGCACTTAATGCCAACCAACCAAAAAATCTTGCATGGTGATCCCACCAAACTGATAACACTGTGCGTTACATAGTTTCAGCCAAAATATATAACAAAATCTAGAAATTAGCAAGAGCAAGTTAGATGTGAACTATTTTTTAACGTGATAAGTCCTCAGATTTATTAACAGTAATTAAAAAACAAGTGACTGAAATACATTTTTAGCCGCGGTATAACGACTCATATAATGGCTCCGCGTTTGTTTTTTGTTTTTCAAGTATAAAGTTTTAGCTCATAGCTCCGTCATCTCTTGACCGATTTGAGATATAATTACAGTTTGGGACTCAGGAAATTCGATTGTTGCATTTGACCACGCCCAAGGTCTCGTAGGTTAATTTACCCTAATCCTGCCTAAAAGAATTTCGATATGAGGATAGGCTGATAGAGATGCTGATGAGTATTAAAATTGTTGGCACTTGATGTTGTTGGCACAAAAAAAATATAGCTGATAAAAAGGAAAAAAAATCTCACAGATTAATTTACTCTAATCTTGCCTAACTGAATTTCAAGTACTGTGGTTATTGACGATTCCCCTTATTTCTATTTTAACAGTAAGACAACTATGCTACTTTTTTCATGACTGAGTATTATAGTATTGAGACAGAAAAATTTTCCCTGATCTAAATTAGATAACAATAAAAACAAATTTAAAAAATATGTCATTATTAAATTTTGTACTTTAGCAATAAAGCAAATATGCTAATTTGTTTCACTTTATGGTTTACGAGCATTATTGTCTGAGTCTTTCCTAATTTAGTATCAACAAACTGATATATATATATAATGCACGCATCAAACTGCCAACAATTTATTACATATATATATAATAAAATGCCCGGCATGGCCAGGTGGTTAGCGTACTCGATTCGTAATCTGCGGGTCGCGGGTTCGAATCCCCGTCCCACCAAATATGCTCGCCCTTTCAGCCGTGGGGGCCTTATAATGTGACGGTCAATCCCACTATTCGTTGGTAAAAGAGTAGCCCAAGAGTTGACGGTGGGTGGTGATGACTAGCTGCCTTCCCTCTAGTCTTACACTGCTAAATTAGCTTTGCGCGAAATTCAAAACAAACAAACAATATAATAAAATTTTAAACAGCCATTGCAGGAACTTTTCAAAACACATTGTCTGCAGTGTGCTTTGAGTTTATTGTTGCATAGTCAGACATTTTAAGAACATGAGACTGAATCTGGTCTAGTGGTTAACGTCGGCTGTGATTCCCAGGGCCCAGGGCTCATGTCTCGTTACCACAGAATCGCGTTTTGCCCTTTGGGGCTATGTTTGTGTTATAAGTGATGGTCAAATCCCTTTATTCGATCAGAGTACCCAAGAGTTGGTGTCAATTACTGGCTAGCTGCTTTCCCTCTAATCTGTTAGTTCAAAATTAAGGACGCTAGCACAAATGACCGTTGTTTAGGTTTGCACAAATATCCGAAACCAACAGTCATTTCGAGACCTTGAACTGAATATTTGTTGTTTTTTGACATGAACTTTCCATTGGTTTGAAAAATCAAGTAAGTTAAAGATAATGAAACAAATGAAATTTGTTATACAATGAACCAAAAAAAAAAAAACAACACACACACACACAAGTAAACCAGATAGTTTCCATTTTTATTGTTCATACATTGTTAAGTAAAGTAAACCGAAATGGAATCCACACCTATATTGCCCATATTTCAATCGTTCGGAAAAAATCAAGACTTAGACAAGTCAGTGTCAACAGGAATATATAAAATGATTGCAGTCTGCGATAATAGATATGCATGAATTTGTGCATCAACAAATGGGAAAAGATACATTTTGTCGAAAGTGATACTACATAATACAAGTATAATGGACTTAACTGGTGGTCTTATGTTAGAATATTCTTTGATACATGGTCATAATTTTCTTGTTGTAGAACCAGTGTAACCCCGCTGACAGTAAATTTGTAAAGAATAAAAGAAGATTGTAAACATGAAATTTGGTTCTTAAATTAAAAAAAAAAGAACTAAGGCGACAATTAAGTTTACAAAACGCACCTCCGATGTATCTGCAGGTAAACCCAATGAATAACAATTTTCAACAGATCAAATTGTAAATGATTCTACTGAATTTGTGAAATTACAATATGATTCTACTGAAAAAAAAGGAGGCAAAATCGCAATAATGTTTGATACAACTAAAGAAAGATAACATCCTTAATGAAAAAAAAAGAATATTAGACCACCAGGAAGTCATCGAGGAATCTTCTATGGGTTAATAAAACTTCCTAAAGCAGGATGTCCCTTACTACCAATATTGAAACTTATAATCACGCTTTGGCCGGATTTCTGGTATAATTTTTAAGGAAGTTCATCACAAATGAATGTATCTTAAAAGACAGTTTTGAATTCTCTTTGATAGTGATGTTCATTATGCCAGTGTTGACATTGAATCTTTATATATACCATTAGAAGAGACTATACAACTGAACGCTGATCTGATTTACAACGATTATTCCAACAAAGTAAGCATTCCGAAACCTTTTTTTTTTTTTTTAATAATCAATTATGCTGTTAAAGAGTCTATTTTATTTTGAATGTGAAGTTTTTAGTCAGATTGGTGGTGTCGATATGGGTTCAAGAATAGCTCCATCTCTTACTAACTTATTTTTGTATTTTTTTAAATCAATGGCTGGGCCACTCTCCACAAGAGTTTAAGCCCCTCTACTATCACAGGTATGTGGATAATACATTTACTATTATTTTTAAATTCTGATTTTTACAATACTTGAACTGTAGATATGGCAGTTTGAAGTTTCTTGTTGAAAGTCAAGAGGATTATAAACTTCCATTCTTGAAAAACTAATAAATAATATCAACGGGCAGTTTAAATGTGACATTTGTTATAAGAAAACCTTTACAATATTATATTTTAATTTTACATGTTTCATTCTTACTAAATTTAAAGAAACTTTAATTAAAACACTTTTTTATCGTGCTTATGAGATCTCTAGACATTTACTTATAGAGTTTTTGAATAAAAATTATTTTCCAAGTTATTTCGTTGATATAATACGTGGTTGTTATTTAAATAAGCGAAGTACTGTAATATCCTGTATTTAAGATGTATTTAAAAATCCCTTGGACATTAGTTTACTCTTTATAGGTAAATATTCTTTGATTAATAAAAAATCAGCTGAAAAATGTTATCCACAGGGTATACCCACAAATACAGTTAAGGTGCAGTTCTAAACCTAACTGTTATCTTTGTTTTTTAATTTAAAGGAACAAGTTATATCTTTACAATCTTCTTTTGTTGTTTATAAATTTACTTGTCCCTGTTGTCAACAGGGTTACATTGGTTCTACTAAAAGAAAATTAATAGCATGTATAAAAGAGTACGCTTTCCTAAGATCACTAGTTAAGTCTAACATATGTACTTCTGAATGTGACATTCCTCTTCATCCTAATTTGTTTAAGATCTTGGCCAATTCCAGTGATTAACAGAGCTTCGGAAGCCCGAAATCAACGTTGTCGGATCTGCTAGCACTCTGATGTTAGAACTGTAATAATATATTGAACTATGTGTTTATGCGTGTTTTTTTAGTAGATTAGTAGTCAAAACGAAATGTGATTCTTATCATTATAGCAGAAAAGGCCATTCTAATTAATGATTGGTTTTGTTTTCGTAATATCGTTCAACTAAGAATAACCTAATTTTGTTGGTTACATCACAAGGCATGCTTTATTATGCGTGAAAAGCCCAATTGACGCTTACATCGGTTGTTATGGTTACCAAACTAACTACTTAATGATAGCATCATACACTGAAAGTAGGCGTTGTTGGTACAATCGTGTGTTACGTTACATTCTATTTATAAATGAACGAATATGTGTATATTTAGTTTATTTTCGAGGATAATGTATACAATGTCCCAAGTTTTCAGACAAATATATAATTTGGCTTGGAATATTGAGATGTAGTATGTTTAGTACAGGCTAGAATAATTAGCTTAAATTGTATTGTTTTCTAAAGAATATTTTCAGTTTGCCCCAAACAAAAATATCCATAATTGTCATTAATGTGATTTATCATTTAAAGCTATAAAGTGGTTCTAGAATGTATACCACACCAGTTTAAAAACAAGTTAGACCCATTTTTTTACAGGTGTTTTTTGCTCAAAAATATTATCAAGATAAAATCTTCACTAATATTCACGAAGGTTGAAAATAGTTAGCACACTTCTTAATCCAAACTAGTCAAAAGCAGTGTGCACTATGTTTCTATGTTGCTACTGTTTACATTCTGAACCGAGAAGTAATCGTAACTTCAAGTTCAAAGAAAAAGGTCAAATAATCCACAAATGTTTCGGCTACATAGTGGATAGATGTTATACAATGAATATTGTGCTAATGCTACATATACATTTATATTGTTGGTATCTGCTTGTTTGTTAATTTCCTGTATAACTTCTTTCCGAGAAACTTCAGCGATACAAGTCCTTTCTTAATTAAAACTAGTTTATTCTTTCTCGTTACAAACTTTGTAATACACTTAATTTCCACAGTCACTTTAAACTGAACTACTTTTA
>NW_013665679.1:1289547-1296148 GCF_000517525.1 Limulus polyphemus
TCACACACTTTACTTACGGTGCCTACTGCTCGCTTGACTCGATTATCTCAGTTATTTATCTTCAGTCTATCTCTGGCTTATATACTAAAAAAGAGGGCGTCTAGAAAACGCTGGGACATTCGTGAGGTTGCCTGCTAAGTCACGATCCTTCTAGAAACTCCAGTGCGCATGCTCCCAGCGTCGTGTGACTTCCGCTGTCATAACAATATGTAGTGATATGACATAATTTTGTATCATATAGACGAATATAGCTCTGAATTTTGTTGTGAAATCAGACTAGGTTTTACTCATTTATTTGGAACATATTTAACTTGTGTCAAAAGGTACGTTGAAGAAGTTAACAGACAAGTCTCAAAAACTCCAAAGTTAAAAGTTTGGTTACCGTTTGCACAGTGGTTGGCCTAATTTCACTTATCAGCACAAGAAATTTGTTTGCAGTATATTACACCCCACCCAATTTTCTGATTGCTTATACTGTGCATGTGAGATAACTGTACCAACTAACCAACAAAACTGTTGTATAGGGCTGGTTTGGTCGAGAGTCAGGCTAATTAAACTGTATGTGTGTTGTCTCATATAAGCTATGCAGATTCTACATTCACTCTTGCTAAAGACAGTATAGCGCTTAGAATATAATAGTGAATACATTTCCAATGAATACTGTGAGATGTGTTGGATAATAGACTAGCTGGTAATGAGTTTATCTTATTTGCTTGCTAAACTTTTAGCATACCACAAGTTAACTTGGAGTTTTGAGTCCTTTTGTTACATAAAACGACATTCTGGCTTCATGTGAAGTCCTACCTGGGTCTAGTGAGCAGCTCTCACCAAACCTATGGTATCGGGGAGAATAAGTCCGGGATAGAGGGAATAAGTGTGGAACCAGCTACAACGTGGCTTCAGCCAATACCACGAGCAGGTGCATTCCACTACATAAATAGCCACTACTCCTAAAGATACCAATATAAACATTCGTCATCAACACCCATGTCCCATGGAAGGATGCTGAACTAATATAATGCATATAGGTAACATGCACCATTACCTCAGAAAGTGCATAAGACCTCAGATCCCAAATGGCTTTCCAGAGTCTGCAATACCCACCCAATCCCAGGAAGTGGCACAATAAGAACAGTAAAGAAGCTTCTACTATTCCATTGCTTGATCTTATATTGCGTTTGTGTTGCGAATCTCAACCTAATAAAAACTCCTGAAAGATTCTTTTGCACCGGTTTCACTTATGTCTTTCTAAAGGCATATGATAAACTTTTATGTGTGTGTATTGTTATTTGGAATTTTGTATTTTTACGTCCTTTTTGTTCAATTATGTAAAAATTTCAAATTGGGATGCTTCTTTTATATTTGTTTTATTTTTCATGATTATTTTATGTTCTACTGTAAACAGCAACGGTCTTGTTATGACGAGAATATATCTGTAGTACGCTTGATTTTTTGTTTGCTTCATATTCTCATGCAAGAATACGCAAAGGTTATCTGCATATACATGTCCCTAATTTTGGATTGATCCACAAGAGAGAATATAGGTAGTCAACAGCACCCACCGCTTACTCTTGGGCGCTCTTGTCTGATTGAATAGTGGATTTAACTATTACTCTTATAGTGCACCCATGACCCCAATTGAGGAGCACATTTTTACTTCAACAGTTTCAAACTCAGAGTTCACTAACCACTAGGCCACGACTGTCCCTTTATTTTTTTATGTTTTAATTATGTGATATATAATTAACCTCATTATTCTTCTTCCTTGATTTCATTTAATCCCTATCTAATTTTATTTGTCTTTTTTTTTCTCTGTTCTATTAATTTTATTGGTTTCAGTTTATTTAACTAAAAGCCTAATTTTATTTTCATTTATATTTTAAGTTTTCTTGTTCCTGAGTTTTGACTTTTTTAATATGTGCCATATAAAATTCAGAATTATGTGTTATATTCAGTTTATACCGTCTTTGGTTTGATTTGATGCCCTCTCATTTCTCTTATTTTTATTTTAAATTTTCTCCCCCACTCTCCCTATAGCTCAGGATTAAGCTTAAAGGCTTATAACGATAAACAAGAGGGAATCTTCAATAGCCGCTGCACTTGAAAATATTTCAAGCAGGATTAGAGTAAATTTATCTATGAGACCTTATTTTCCTTTTTATTAATTATATTTTTTGTGCGCCAGCAATACCAAGTGTGGGGCACGCATATACCCGATTTAATTTATCACTCATTAGGAACCCTATCAACCTACCTTCAAATTGAAATTCTTTTAGGCAGGATAGGAAATAATTCATTTATGAGGTCTTGGGCGTAGTTAAATATATCAATGGAAAGGATTTGATCTTCTGAGTCCAAAACTGTAATTACATCTCAAATTGGTCAATAAATGACGGAGTTATGAACTAAAAGTTTGTACTTAAAAAAAAAAAAGAACTCAGAGCCGTTTTATGAACAGCTATGCCGCGGCTAATAATTGCTATTCGATATCTGCGGTCGCGGGTTCGAATCCCAGTCACACCAAACATGCTCGCCCTTTCAGCCGTGGGGGCGTTATAATGTGACGGGTCAATCCCACTATTCGTTGGTAAAAGAGTAGCCCAAGAGTTGGCGGTGGGTGGTGATGACTAGATGCCTTCCCTCTAGTATTACACCACTAAATTAGGGACGGCTAGCGCAGATAACCCTCGTGTAGCTTTGTGCGAAATTCAAAACAAACCAACAAATAACATTAGTGAAATACCTTAAAATTGGTTTGACCAAGGTGATAAATTTACAGTATCATGAGGAATTCTTTTTTTTCTTTTTTTTTACTAATAAGAGACTGGTTATGTACATGTAAAGCTACAATGAAAATTGGAGGGATGTAGCAAAGTTTCATTCCTTTACTTCAAGTATTTAATTATGAGACCTTGCACAGACATTTGGAGGGAAGGGGCTAAGATACAAAAATATGTAGTAGTAGGTGAAGGGAGTTGACGAGAACAGGACCATTCCGTCATAACTCTGTAACAAGAAGAAAGGGGGGTATTTAAAAGTGTAAATTGCTAAATTTATTGTCTTTAGAACTAGTACAGTATGTGTAATACATCATTGGTGAAATAGGTGTAATGATTTATGTTACTTCTTTTGGACTTCATGTTGTATATACATATATATATATACATATTTTCTTCTGAAGCATTTGTATCAATTTTTGCTACAAATTTTCAAATAAATCCGAATGAATTTTATTACATTTATATCATAAATTTTCTTAATTACTTCCATCCACTTCAATAACGATTTTTGCACTAATTTTTAAGTTAAAGTCAGATTTAGATCATCTTGGCTTGACAAATTTCTAAAATCAAATAACAAAATTAACCAAGCGTCTAGTTTAGAAGGAAAATGGCCATAAGTTGTGATGTAAGATTGCCTTGCTATTGTCAGTTCGACAAGCGGGTTTTGAAAGTTCAACACATACCAATGGCGGCCGCTTGCGCATGCCGAAAATCATGTGACTTCCAAGTTATTGTTATTTATATCTATGGTTGGAGCCTTTGTGTTATTCTTAGTTGACTTCAGACCCATCCACACTCGATGCAAGTGAATAATTTTGAAATTCTGCAGTCCACTACAAGTATCAACACCAGCAACGAGCGACGTCGCTTTGAAACATTTTTGCTTCGCTAAAATACATACTTAAATTAATTTAGGCCCCCAATAGCACAGCGGTATGTCTGCGGACTTACAACGCTAGAATCCGGGTTTCAATGCCCATGGTGGGCAGAGCACAGATAGCCCATTGTGTAGCTTTGTGCTTAATTACAAACAAACAAATTAATTAATTTAGGTTACTATATGGTGAGGTAAGACAGACTCAAAACCCCATAGATAACCTGTCTCTCTCTCTCTTGTCACGCGATTTGAATGGAATTGACCAATCAAAATAACCCGTACTATAATAATAATATTATTTTTGGTTATGTAGCGCTTAAGAAAATAACGTAATAATAAAAATAATGTTTCACTTTAAAATACTTTTAAAAGTTTGTAAACAAAAACAAAGAAGGAATTTGTACAGAAGCATAGTTGAGACTGCAGTAATAAAACGATAAAATTATTTTAGTTTTAGTTTGTTGAAAATATCAGTTCAACTACGGAATACTACTATTGCGGAGATTAAAGGTTTTGTTATTAAAACAACCTGTTTTGTAATGAAACAGACCTATGTCCAATCTGTTATAATAATACACATTTTTATCTTTTCAAAAAATGTGTACCCACTACATTTTAACGAATGTAAACAAAAGGCGGATAGATGTGAATATACTTTATTAGACATTTTGTATAACAACATATTGAAACTAATCATATTTTTTTTAAAAAAAGGTGTATATTAGGTCGGAAATCGTCATGAATTTATTTCTAGCCTTTTGGAAGTTTCCAATTCGCGTCTGGTATGGACAGACATTTGACGATGTCACTCACGAAAATTGTGAATGAGTCTTTCCTGTAGGTGTCATAATGTCTTATATGTGGCCTAAGGGGACAATTACTGGAACTTCTGGCATTTAGTTCATTTTCTAGTTTTGGTCTTGAAATGTTCAATTTTATAGTTGGGGTCTAGAAGACCATGAGACATGGAAAGGAGGAGTTGTTCCAGTTCAAAAAGAATTGCTAATTTCACCTTTCCATATTTAGTATAGAATACATCTTTAGTCAGATATATATTCAGGTAATTCTTCTAAATTTCCGTACAGGAGTTACATGTAATTATGACATCCTTGTAAATGAAATGTTGGAAGGTCATAAGCTCGCACTAATCCTTTACCTTAAGTAAAGGTTATGTGTTATAATGCTTGTTCAGCAGGCATGTATTTGTTTGGCCCTGATGCTGTGTTATGCTCTATGAAGAGAGGTAACGTTCATTTGAAGAGGGTCCAGAGGCTTGTACAAGTTAATAAGAGTTTGGGGTTTATCTTTCTTGCCTACTTTTATCTGGTACGATTGTTGGTGTAAGCAATCTACAAATTGTGGAGTACTGCACTAGGACTCTGGTCTGACGTAAAATTGTGGTGTTTTATTATTCTTTGCTTGGTCCTTGTCCTGCAAGGAAGATTATAGAACGGTTTAAACTCCCAGGAGCAAGTTGAAGTCTTTTGTTTGTTTGTTTCTTGTTAAGAACAAAGCTGAAAAATGGGCTATCTTTCGAATATAGAATCCCGGCTTTTAGCGGTATGAGCCCTCAGATTTAGCGCTCAATTACTGTGGCGTTAAGTTGAAGTTTTACAGCAGAATAGAAGATGACCAGCAAGTACGAAACTTACTGAGCAATCTTTATAACGAATAAATATTTTGTGCTTTTCTTTTGATTTTTACTTTTCATTTACTGTTTGTGTTCGAAAGTATCCTCTGATAATATTTCCAAAATTTACGTTTTTTCTTGGATCTTTGATTCTTATCTGTTGAACAAAAGTGTACAAAACGTTTGTTGTCCAATTAATATTGTTACGTCTCTGGTCATTAGTTAATTTTCCGTAGAAATTCTTTACCGATACAAGTCCTTTCTTAAATAAAACTGGTTTATTCTTTCTGAATACAACCTTGCAATACACTTAATTTCCCCATTCACGCTATAACAAACGCTGTAATTCAAAACGAACGTCTCACGTGCTCGACTCAACAATACTCTCTCTGTCCGCAGTTCAATTACACATTACATTGTTGCTGTCACGTCTTGGCCGTCATATATATAAAATAATACCGAAATCTAGTAAACGCTAGAGCATTCAGGAAGGGACAGGATCCTTCTAGAAGTTCATGACGTGTTACTAGAGTCACGTGACTTCCGCTGTCATAACACTGCCCCTTCCTTAGTATTGTTCGTCCCGAACAATATCCACTTACATTAAACCAATCAACAATTAACAATAACTTAATTAAATGTACAGAATTTACAAACACAAAATCAAAATTCAACAAAGTCTCTTAATTTTACTGGACGTATCATCTTCCGTACTGGTCTCCGTCTCGTTGGTTTCTGCTTCATGTGGGGTTCATCTGCTTCATCAGGAAACGTCCTATCATTGGTGACAGTCACATCAGTGGTAGTAGCTTCATCAAGGGCTTCACTGTTTCCCTTCTCAAAACCGAGTAGAGTTTCTTCTTCGAGAGAGGCTTTTTCAGATGGCACATCTTCAGCAGCATCATTAGTTCCGTTGTTCACTTCATCCCAACTGAAATGTCCTGGACTGTGATAATGCCAAAGCCTGTTGGCATGCACCACCTTTGGATTACATCGCCGACCACATTTTATCCGGAAAGTCAGGTCTGAGAGACGATCCACTATGTCATATGGGCCTTCCCATGGAGAAGACAACTTAGGAGACTTCCCTTTGGTCTTCCTGGGATTATACAACCACACCTTGTCTCCTGGTACAAAGCTGACTTCAGTAGATCTCTTATCATAAGTTAACTTCATCGAATCAGCAGACGTTTTCACGTTTGAATGCACTTGATGGTGAATATCATCCATCCTTTCCGATAACACTTTCACAAACTCTGACACATTTTCAGGCAACTCTTCATAAGGCGGCCGTCCTGTTAACAGATCCAC
>NW_013665679.1:1297148-1299012 GCF_000517525.1 Limulus polyphemus
CATAATGTCCTGTCACACCACAGAGCTTGTGTATGGATTCTGGTACTCCTTTGTGATCTAACACCTTGATGCTCACAAGGGTTTGCTGAGATGCAAAATCTATGACAAAGTTGCACCTTTGGCCATCCAGCTTTCCTGTCACATAGACACCATGTGTGTTTGGCATTTTACACCTAGCTGTTAGGACTTTCACGATGGGGGTTGGTGGGTGTCCTTCAACACCAACCACTACTGGTCTCCTTGAGGCCTTGTTGGTAATATTCTTCTTACACTGGCTCCTCATATGTCCTTGCTCCCCACAGTTCCAACAACCTTTCTGGGTAGCAGCTTTCCCTGCCATGGCATCTTCCCTGTGTTGAAGTTGCCAGCATTGAGCTCTCTTGTGCCCAGGTTTATTACAGTGCCAGCAAATTCCCTCAAACCGCTCTGAAAGCTGACCTTTTCTGGCCTTGAATCCAGATGACTGTACCAACCTTGGTACCTCTGTGCTGGACTTAACATAGTATTCAAGAGCTCTGGTCATTGCATCCTGCATAGTAGAGGGGTGTGCTTGCTTCAATTGTATCTCTCAGCAATAACTTGAGGGATCACTGTCTGCATCACTGATAAAACTATATGGTATAAATTCGATGACGATGAACCCACTTTGAGACAAATAATGGTTGAAGACGGCTTGAATGGGGAATGAAGAAATACTTTAATATAAATTTAACATTCAAGCCGTCTCCAACCATTATTATATGGTATAAAACCACATGGTTCTTGTATCAGCAGTAGAGCACTGCATTCATAACTATTTGTATACATTAAACAGGCTAAGCACATCCATATTTCATTCCTCTATCTGACTCCAAGCCAGATCTGAGTCTTTCAGTTGCTCTTCCTGGAGCTCCTAAAGTGTTGTTTGTGGAGTCCATTCATTGAAGAAATCACCATTCATTATCTGGCTTTCAGAGCTTCATGTTATCCAAAATCTGGAGATTCACAGAATATAAATACTCTCACTTCTGGTATGTCATTATATCTGTGTTACCATGTAACATTGCAATCAAAAATGCGATTATCTCATCTGCTATTTCAATGATGCACGGTCCACTTGAATGGTAAACCTTTGTCGCAAATAGTTAGTGGGTAATCATCAGCGTATAACTATCATATGTGGTTGTACATGTGGCCCCCTCTGAAAAATTCTAGGCATATCATTTTTCAGCTTTTATAGGAATAACAAAAAAGGGGGATGTAAATATTCTTTGTTAACTATTTAGTACAATAACATTAAAAGCATGAAGTTTTCAAAAATATCTGAGGTTAGGTCCAAGAATAACATTATAAGTTTATTTATAGATTGTATTACGTACAGTATAGCTTAGTCCTAACTAAGCTAATGTAAAAAACGAACTTAGGCCTAACAATGGTGACATTAGTTAAAGTTTTATAAAGTACGACCTAAATATAAGTGGACTTGCACATTTCGGTTTTTACGACTTCGTTTGTATTATTCAACAAATCTCGTATTTAAAGAAATACTGTTGCAATAAAGATATTGTTACGACAACGGAAGTCACGTGACACTAGTAACACGTCATGAACTTCTAGAAGGATCCTGTCCCTTCCTGAATGCTCTAGCGTTTACTACATTTCGGTATTATTTTATATATATATAAGACGGTCAAGACGTGACGGCAACAATGTAATGGGTAATTGAACTGCGGACAGAGAGAGAGTATTGTTGAGTTGAGACGTTGGTTGTGAATTATAGCGTTTGTTATAGCGCGACTGTGGAAATTAAGTGTACTGCAAAGTTGTATTCAGAAAGAATAAACCAGTTTTATTTAAGAAAGGACTTGTGTCGGTAAAGTTTCTT
>NW_013665679.1:1300012-1315836 GCF_000517525.1 Limulus polyphemus
GCAGAAGCCAACAAGACAGAGACAGTACGGAAGAAGATACGTCCTGTAAAATTAAGAGACTTTGTTGAATTGTAATTTTGTGTTTGTAATTCTGTACATTTAATTAAGTTATTGTCAATTGTTATTGGTTTAATGTAAGATGCTATTGTTCGGGACGAACAATACTAAGGAAGGGGCAGTGTTACGACAACGTAGGTCACGTGACGCTTGTATCACGCCACTTCCTTCTCGAACCTTCATGAAATGTCGGGAGACTACCAGATTGGGGGTAGTCTTGTATATATAAGACCGGCCAAGAAACAACGGGAGGGAATGTGTAATTGAACTGCGGAGAGAGAATATTGTTGAGCACGTGAGACGTTCGTTGTGAATTATAGCGTTTGTTATAGCGCGACTGTTGAAATTAAGTGTATCGCAAAGTTGTATTCAGAAAGAATAAACCAGTTTTATTTAAGAAAGGACTTGTATCGGTAAAGTTTCTTCGGAAAGAATTTTTACGGAAAATTAACTAACGAACGGAGACGTAACAGTTGCAACTAGTCTTTTACCATTAAAACTTTAATAATCTCATGATTAATCCTTTAACCATATACCAAATTCAACAGAAAATAAAAATTTACTTGAACATTTATTTGAAATTATACATATGTCACAGCAGTTATATGTTACAGAGGCTTCTTTGTTGACCTCTTAAATAAAAGTATAATTTTACGAAATGTTTCATATTGTTGCGTCAGCGAGTCACATGACTAGTGTGACGCCACGTTTTTAGAACTATCCCGTACCTTGGCGAATGCTCTAGTATTTACTAGATATAGGGTAGTCTGGTATATAAAAGAGGATGACAACGTGACGGGAGAATAATATAATGTGTGTGTAGATAGTGAGTAATTGAGCTGCAGTCACATGGTATTGTTGAAGTTAACGTTCGTTCGTTATAGTGTTTGTTTTAGCGCGAATATTGAAATTAAGTGTATCGTAAAGTTGTATTCGGAAAGAATAAACCAGTTTTATTAAGTAAGGACTTGTGTCGCTAACGTTTCGTCGGAAACGAAGTTACGGAAAGTTAATTAACAAACGCAGACGTAACAAATTGGTGTCAGAAGTGGGATAAAAAAAAGAAGAAAAATGGAAACGAGAGGCGGAAAATCAAACTACAGCTTAGCAGACTTGATGGCAGCAATACAAAAACAAGAAAAGAAACAAGAAGAACGAGAAATTAAACAAGAAAAGAAACAAGAAGAACGAGAAGAGAAATTACAACAATTGTTAGAGGAAAAAGAAAAGAAACAAGAATAACGAGAAGAGAAATTACAACAGTTGTTAGAGGAAAAAGAAAAGAAACAAGAAGAACGAGAAATTAAACAAGAAGAGAGATTACAGCAGTTGTTGGAGGAAAATAAAAGAAACAAGAAGAGCGACATCAGCAGTTGCAAGAAAACATGCAACAGTGGCATCTTGATCAACAAAATAAACAAGAGAAATTACAGCAGTTGTTGGAGGAAAAAGAAAAGAAACAAGAAGAGAGACAACAGCAGTTGCAAGAAAACCTGCAACAGTGGCAGCTCGAACAACAAAATAAACAAGAGAAATTACAGCAGTTGTTGGAGGAGAAAGAAAATAAACAAGAAGAGAGACAACGAAAAGAAACAAGAAGAGAGATTACAGCAGTTGCAAGAAAACCTGCAACAGGGCAAGAAAACCTGCAACAGTGGCAGCTCGAACAACAAAATAAACAAGAAGAAAGATTACAGCAGTGGCAAGAAAACCTGGAACAGTGGCAGCTCGAACAACAAAATAAACAAGAAGAGAAATTACAGCAGTTGTTGGAGGAGAAAGAAAATAAACAAGAAGAACGAGAAAAGAAACAAGAAGAGAGACTACAGCAGTCTATAACTACAGTCTGGTATATAAAAGAGGGTGACAACGTGACGGGAGTATAATATAATGTGTGTGTAGATAGTGAGTAATTGAACTGCAGTCACAGGGTATTGTTGAAGTTAACGTTCGTTCGTTATAATGTTTGTTTTAGCGCGAATATTGAAATTAAGTGTATCGTAAAGTTGTATTCGGAAAGAATAAACCAGTTTTATTAAGTGAGGACTTGTGTCGCTAAAGTTTCTTTCCGAAACGAAGTTACGGAAAGTTAATTAACAAACGGAGACTTAACAATATAAATCACTACTAGTGAATCACTACTTATGCTATATGACTTTTAATGTCAATTGTCACTTTATGAGGGAGAACAATTTCTTGATAATATAAACCTATTTCCTGTAATTATTCCTTATCACTAATAATTAATAATGTCTATTTGAAACAAAAAGGAAATTAAAAAAAACATAACCTAACAGCTACCACTTGAAATGCTTTGTATTGTCTTAAGGAAATTCTAGGTGTAAAAAATGAATATTAAATTAAAAACAAATGTTATATAAATGTTTAGGTGGCTTTTTTTATTTTCATACGCCTCAGTCTTATCCAAAAATCAAATACTTAGTATAGTATGTAGTATTCAAGCACATCGATGGATGACAGATAAGAATCAAGTATAAGCAAAACGGGAATTCTGAAAAGATATGCTGAGTAACAATTCAAACACGGAGAGCAAAAGAAATACATATATATACAATTGTACACAGTTTTTATTCATGAAATTAAAGTAGTGAAAACTTTTCACTTGACTGACCTTTCAATTCCGTATGAAAATTATTGACTGTTGTGGTAGAGGCAGAGTTTTATGTTTATCTGAAGAAGAGATTATAAAGAAAGAGCTAAGGTAAGAGAGAAATAATAATAGATATACCCTACTTTTGTGTCAGACAGAGTTCTTAGTGTATTATTTCATAATTCTTCAAATCACCTACATCATCGATAAATCCAAATAAACATATGTATATATAAGAAAGATAAACACAACTAATACTAACATGTACAAATTCTGTATCACCCCTTGAAATGACTTTAACCCCACTCCAGAAAACAGACGCAAGGTCAAAAAGGTACAAACTTTCATAAACAGCATTGTTATATGTAACTTTTACCTAAGATAGATAAATAGTGTATATTTATAATATTCTTACATCCAGCTTATCAGAAAGACACTAACTATATACAATAAAAAATTGAAGTAGTGTTAACAGTTTTTGCTGACATAGCTTGTAATAGTAAAATTTGGCAAACCTAAAACATTCTCTGTTGTTCCTGGTGTGAGTGAAGAGAAACTGCTATGTTTCAACTTTATATAACTATAGAATACCAAGCATTCTGATATTTTTCTCTAAATTTTCGTAGAAATGTTCTCTATGTAGTTAGAAACGTTTTCTTACAAAGGATAAAAACAAATTGTAAACCTTTTCTAATATTATAGCTTTGGCAAAAATCCCATACCAAAATGAGGCTTAAACTTACTTGACTCTGTATTTCTCAAAGCCCATTCCCTTGGCTGTGGTGTTGCTAGATAGTAGATAGGGACAGTGGGAATCTCGTTAATCCATTCATGCATGTCATTTCTTGTTGTACATATTTTAAGGGGTAGTAAAGAGTCTGTATGTGTTAGTCCAAGGTGTGGTTTTTACCTTCCTTGAATATGTATAATGGAATTGTTTGGTGATGTAGGTGACCGAGAATTGTAGGATACCTATAACACTAAACTTTTGGTCCAACTTAAAAGTGTGATATGATTCTTACATGTCTTCTTCATGCATATATATGTTCCTAGCCTACTACAGCAGCTGAAGTTATGATAATAAATATTGAAGCTGGCCAGTTTGGTATAGACTTCAGCATTGATTTATCTCTGAATAAAGATTTGGTTTTAGTTGTTTGCATATTTCTGTTCACTTCTTTTCATTTCCTGTCCATGCTTGTTTTATTCTCTGCTTAACATTTCCTAAATCTACAGTGTATTGCAAACTACTAGGTACTTTTCTGCTGGAAATTAGTGTAGAATTTTAGTACTTAAAGGTACCATATTTTCCTTGCTCTTTGAGCTCAAACAGGTAAACTGCATAGTTTGTCCCCCTTCATAACAATTTATCAGATGTATGTGCATTTAGACTTTTACATATAGGAAACTTGCCTTAGTACTGACCTTATTTTGTGTGCAAGTTATACACGTTCAAGACAAGTCCCACTTAGGTATTTTTAAACTTTTGAAACACTACACCTGAAGGTTAAACTCTCCTTACTTGCACATGAGATAATCTCGTACTTGTGGTCTGATAAAGATGATGTCAACATTTCTTTGTATATAATTTCAAACTCATTCAGTCTTCAACAAGATTTTCTCGAAATTTTCTTTAGGATCTGTGAAGAGAATATCCAGGATATTCAATCGATGCTCTGTGCACTAGTCAATTATTTTTAACTTACTGTTGTTGTAAATTAAAAATTGATTTTAGTGTTAAGTTTTTTTATCTGCAACTCAGTAGTCCAATTTTAAGTTTTAACTACACAAATCTTTTCCTGCTCAAACTTCTAGTTATTAGTGGAATTACGCTCACATGTCAGGACTCAATCAGCCAGAGAATAGCACAGAATACAATACTAGCATCTTAATTTATATTCTTTTGGTAAAGAAATAAGAATCCTCATTAAACTTCAAATATTATGAAAAGTTAACATTTGTGCATGGTTTCAAATCAAGAGTATCGGGTCCACTTGATTTTCTTTAGTGAAGAATTTAAATTACCTTGCTTTATTCTGGTATTAAAATTTAGAGCATCTATGTATAACAGATGCATTTTTAGGTGTTTTATACATAAACTGTCCATATAATTTTGAAGAAAGTAGTGTACATTTTTATATTTTCTTTTTTTTTTCACTTAAGCACTCAGAATTAACGAACTTGATTGTAACATTGTAACACTCACATAAACAGCTACAGTTTCATTAAGCTATAGTAGTGTAAAGTTCATCTAATCTCTTATAATTAGTGAAACTGGCTATACCACATGTAAAACCAGCTACAGTACTGCAAGGTTGATCTAAGTTCCCAGAATTAGTGAACCTGATTGTACTGTGTCCAAAATTAGTTATAAAAATTGGGAATTCTAGGTTTTGTAGTTGAAAATGTTAAAAATTAATGCACACACAGATGAAAACATATTCAGATAGTCTGGTATATTTTACACCAACTCTGTTCGTGAATCCAAATTTTGGGAGGTAATACGTAAAATTATGGGCTAAAGGAGGGATTTGTTTTGGGCTATTGTTATTGGAAAATGTACTTCAAACAAACTAAAGGAGGGGTTTGTTTCGGGCTATTGTTATTGGAGAATGTACTTCAAACAAACTATACTTTAAGTAACAATAGCTGATACATTGATGAGTAACTTCTGATTTTGGCAATGTGGAAGAAGGTTGCAAAGCAAAAAACCATAACTATGAAACCAGATACAATCAATATTCTCAGTACCCTCAGAAGTGAAATGTCACTCACAATTTTGGCATATCATTGAAGAAAATATTGTAGGATATTTTTTCTTTTACAACTCTAAAACAGATATTTCACCTACTGTGTTCAGAAGTATTAAGTCTGTATATTTTATCTAGCGTGACTGGAATGGAATTAAATTTGGAACTTAAAAAATTGTTCTGTAATAAAAAAAAATAGATGATAGTATGATAATTGTACCATAATACAGCCAAGTCTTTAATTGAGAAGATACACCAAAAAGTGTAGAACAAAAAAGAAAGTAAGATAATGTAGTATAGTAGTTTTTATCACTCGATACAGACTTTTTCAATGCAAGGAACAATTAAGTGCTTTTTACATTATGGTGAAAATGGCTAAACCCTCATTGTTTTGTTGTGCAGCTGTGTATGGATATTGTGTCAAGATGAGATAAGTACTCCTGCAAATGTTGCTCTTCCTCAGATGAGATCTTTGCTTCTTTAGAACATTTTTTAGCAGCTGACAAGCCTTTTTTACAACATTGCTTGGCCTGTTAAAAAAAGAATTAGATTTTCATCAACATGACTTGTTAAAAACAGCTGCAAAGATTTAATTTTAAATAGCTTCTTAAAGCTGAAATAAGTGACTTAAAAACAAACATGTACAAAGATGAAATTATATTCAAGTATAAACTTTGGTGTATGGGGGTGTCTTAAAATGCAGAGTATTTTAAACAAATAACAACAAAGATATCTATTTACCAAAAAGTGCTTAAAAACAGAGTTGTGAATTCTGTAACAATGTTTCATTAGAATGACATGTAATTGTAAATTTTCTAAAATATTGTGTTTCTAACAAATGGTATAATTACTTTCCTATTTCACCAAAAACCTGGAAATTTATTTCATTAATTGTTTTAACAGGTCTTGTAAAAAGGTTGTATGTATATGTGTATATGAATATATATGGTTACTGTAAAAGGTCTCACAGAGGTTTTGTTAGAAGTTGTTAAAGGGCATATTCAATGAATCAATATCAAAATGATTATCAAGGACTGATTAACTTTTTTCTAATATGTTAATACTAGAATAAAATGTTGTCACACACTGATGATGTGCAATATATCAATATAAAATATTATACATCAGTAGTGGCTTCAACTTGAGTACATTATATTAATAAATGGTTGTAGTTTTTGAAAGTTGAAAGCAATGCAGTTGAATTTAGTAAATGTCTTTTATTCTAAAGGGCTATTTTTCACAACTCGGACATTCTTACCAAGTTTAAATGAAATTCTCACTAACAAGTGGAAATTTATTACACAAAATGTTTGTGAAAAAAACAAAAACAATATCATTGCTTTCTGTTATTTGTTCAATATGAATATAATGTTTAAATGTAGTGTTTAACTTGTAATTCTAATAATCAATGATGGCCAATGCAGGTATTTATTTACAGGTGTTTGTGTTTTTCAAAAACAAAAGTCATCTTTATTTACTAGGCAAATTTACTTTCCTCTTTAAAGTTTTATGGATAAAATATAACATGATATTATATTCAGGTTATGTTAGTTAGATGTAAATATAGACATTTTTTTAGAAGTAATTAGCATTACCAACAACTATACAAGACAAACTTTCTGGTTAGAATAGGTTTGAGAAATAACTACAGAAGACATATATATAAAAGGATGGTTCAAATTAATAGATTGTTTAATCATTGTAAAAGGTAAACAATGTATATGTGTTGTTTTACAATGATTTAGTAAAAAGAAAAATAATAACATTTTGGCTCTAGAGCTACTCAAGATAATCATACCTCTTGAAATCTGTCACCTACAAAATATAGCAGTGCCAAAGCATGATGAACAGTAAAATTTAATTTCCAAACTTTCACATCCTCCTCATTTTGCTCAAGTTGCTCAGAACAAAATTTCTTCATGGCTAAAAGGATGTTCAACCCTTCATCTTTTATGGAATTTTCTATAAAAAATTAAAAAAAGGATTTGATACACAAATAAAATTGTAAATGATGACACAGGAATGTTCAGTTTTCCACATTAAAAGTTATATATAGATGTAATAACAAAGACGAAGATGGGTGACAAAACACAAAACATTTTATTTACAAGGTTCGAATGTTTCAGAATATACTCATCTCATCTTCAGTGAAATTTGAAAATAGTGTTACAAAAATATTGATTAACTGATGACATAGTATTATTGATAACTAGTTTACTTAAATATTGAGTAAAGTGTTAAATAGAAGGAAAAACAGATTATAGAATGTATTACAAAATAGAAATAGTTGAGTTTTAACTGTGTAAATTTAGAATAATATTAGATCTATCATTTTAGGTCATTAAGAGTAGGGTGGTATTTAGCAATAAGTATACTTTCTTTAATGTAGTGTTAAGATTACAATATGTGAATGAATGGATGAGTGGCTGTGTTTAAATAATGGACGTCTGGTTCTGTTTTATACTCCTAAATGTTCACAGACTATAGTTTTCAAGTGATGTTTTGTTTTGCTAATTTATGTGACCAAACAGTCACTACATGTATACTTATACACAATCCAGGAATGTAGAAGTTTAGGTATTTGATCTTTATATTGAAATATGTTTTAGTCAAACACTGGAACATTTAGATAAAATAGTTGCAGAATACACAAAATATTAAAGAGGTATCTGGTAACTGAGACCCAACTTTGTAATGTTTCATAATACTTACTTTATTATTACTTAATTTTTAAAACATAGGTGAGTGATAGGTAGTATAATGGTAAGGAATATATACAGTACTGCTGTGAGTGATAGGCAGTTTAATGGTGAGGAATACATACAGTATTGCTGTCAATGAAAGGCATTTTAACAGTAAGGAAATATATATACAGTACTGCTATGAGTGATAGGCAGTCTAATGGTAAGGGATATATCCAGTACTGCTGTGAGTGATAGGCAGTTTAATGGTAAGGAATATATATAGTACTGCTGTGAGTGATAGGCAGTTTAATGGTAAGGAATATATATAGTACTGCTGTGAGTGATAGGGAGTATAATAGTAAGGAATATATACAGTACTGCTGTGAGTGATAGGTAATTTAAAAAGGAATATATGTACAGTACTGCTGTGAGTGATAGGCTGTCTAATGGCAAAGAATATATACAGTACTGCTGTGAGTGATAGGCAGTTTAATGGTAAGGAATATATACAGTACTGCTGTGAGTGATAGGCAGTTTAATGGTAAGGAATATATACAGTACTGCTGTGAGTGATAGGCAGTTTAATGGTAAGGAATATATACAGTACTGCTGTGAGTGATAGGCAGTTCAACAGTAAGGACTTTCAGTATTAATATTGTTAAGACTTGAATCAAGTGGTATAATCTAATTACCTCGTTCATGTGACATTACTTGATGTACTCTATAGGAGGGAAAACTCATTCAGAGTATTACCAAAGTAGAAGTTTTAACTTATGGCTTATACACCAATGAAGTGTCTAACTTACACATTTTTCCCCAGTTAACTTGCAATAAAAAATCGAGGGTATGTACTATGGTAACATTAATCTACTTTATTGTAAGCATCATTTCTTTTCATGTTTATTCCATCTGAGATATAAGATGTTTCAAAATAAACCAGTGTAATTGTTTGTTTAATTAAGTAATAGAATTTAGTACATAAGATATAGCCACATGGAAATGTCATCATTAGAAATATTTGGAGACATTTGATTTTTTACTTTTAAAAAAAAAGTAGTAATCTATATGTTGCTAATAAAAATGAGATAAAACAATGCACAGCAAAAGAGAAAAGTTAATGTAAATCAATTAAGTTTTAAAGTATCAAGATGAAGAGACAGCTATAAATACTTACGTAAATCAAAATTTTGGAACTTTCCTTTCAGACCATCAGAGCATTTGTCTTTAGTCTGTGTAGGTCTCACAGTGATCATTAAAAATTGTTGCCACATAGAAGCAGCCTAAAATTATGAGAAACAGTTGTATTTATACGTGGAATTTATAATAAGCCATAAAAATATATGACTCATCACTAACATATCAAAATGATGCTTTTCTACCCACTTCTTTATAATATAAAGATGCACATTTTCTATGATAATCTAAATACTCGTGACCATTGACATAGCTATGCTTTTAAAATTTTCTGTGTAGACTTAACTAGGAAGCTATCATTTATGTTGTAATGTTTAATATATTATACTGTTACGTCTCCGTTTGTTAATTAACTTTCCGTAACTTTGTTCCAACGAAACTTTAGCGACACAAGTCCTTACTTAATAAAACTGGTTTATTCTTTCTGAATATAACTTTTTGATACACTTAATTTCAACAATCGCACTAAAACAAACACTATAACAACAAACGTTAACTTCAACAATACGTCTCTCTCTGACTGCAGATCAATTACTCACTGTCTACACACACAAAGTCACATGACTAGTGTCACGCCACGTTTCTAGAACTATCCTGTACCTTGGCGAATGCTCTAGCATTTACTAGATATAGGGTAGTCTGGTATATAAAAGAGGGTGACAACGTGACGGAATATTGCCGCTGACGCAACAATATTACTTGTCATTACTTTCAAGCAATACTTATTGTAAATGTAGCAACATATTGTGGCTTTACAAGATCTCATTATCCAGAACTTGTTAAACCCCAAGACATACTTGGAAACAAGAAGTTTCAATCTTAGCTTTCCCTTGCAATCAGTTTGGAGAACAAGAGCCTGATTCAAATGAAGAAATTGAATAATTTCTGAAACAAGTATATAAGGTCAACTTTCTTTTGTTCAACAAGATAGATGTTATTGGAGAAAATGCTCATGCCGTTTACAAAATTTAAAAGGTATTACTGTAGTATTTTAATGAATCATAAACACACCATTATAATTTCCACAATTTGTAGTCTGTTAGTGCTTCTGTAAACAACAACAAAAATCACCACCACTATCATTTTGGTAAATACATAAAAACTAAAATGAAGTCCTAGTTTGTTATTTTAAGTAATTTCATTTACCAAAAAATGGTTGTTCATTGCCTCTATATGTGTATTTGATGATTTCCATTTCAAAAAAACTTGTTTAGATTGTACCCATACCTCTCAGTGTATGTTGAATTCAGTGTACCAAATAATCCATTGTTACATGGTGAATTCTATTGATTTATTACTGAAAAATATATCATGTGTTTTGGGATGAAGTTACTTTTGCAAATATGTATCTATATATGTGTAAAATGATTATATAGGCATGAAAAGCAAAATAAGGGGTGAGGGCAAAGTTGGAAGTGAACAAAACTGGTCAGAAATGGCTTTTTCAGGTGAAAACTTAGATGATAGATGCACCTTGGAAGATTGATATAATTAGAGTGGGAGTTTGGGCTTATTTTGAAACAATGGGGAAGTCAAGATATGCTGAAAATCAGTGGAAATATGCAACCAAAATTAATATGAAAATAAGCAGTTTAATGACCAACTTATGTGACTTTCTGTTTTTACCTTAATATCTTTTTGATTCTTAATCTCCAGCTACCAAATCCATATTAGAATATTTATCTGTTCATATTAATTAGTCGTTATTTTGTACCAGAAACAACTGAAGGTGGGAAAATTGTAAATTTATGAAAATTTATAGAAGGGTTACTTTCATGCTATATTGGATATGGGACCCCTGTTCTGATGCCTATAGATTTAGAAAAATACCGAGTAAAATAAAATACTAAATGACCTCACATGCTCAGTCATTAAATCTGTAATAAGGCTACAGCAGACCTCGCTCACCAATTACATAAACCTAATATAGTACATACGACTTTCTAGTAAATTCACAACTTCTGAAACTTGGGACTTTTAATGTTTTTTAACTTGCATAACACTAGATTAACATAGTTTATCTAAAACATTGTTTTGATATAGTAGTTAGCGTTTCTGTGAAAAGTCAAACCACATAGTTTATTGAAATTGTGTTTTGGTTTTTTTTCAGCTGAGGTTTTTTGGTAAAGGGCTAGGCATGGCTTAGTGGTTAGTATGCATGGACTGTGAATCCAAAGATCCATGGTTCATTGTTGCAATAAAAAACATTCTGCACTTTGGGGCTTAAAGTGCATTATCATCTTGAGTGAGAGTAGAATTTTTCTATTCAATTGGATGAGCAGTCCAAGAGTTGACGGTGTGCTGTTAACTAGTTTTCCTTCTTTTTATCCAGCAGTTCAAAGTTAAGGTCAATTATGTGCAAATAAACCTCTGTATAACTTTGAATAAATATTCTGAAATACACATAATATATGTTTGTAAAAATTTGCTTTTTCTCCCCAGCCCAATCTGGTAAAGAACCAACATGGAACTTTTGGAAGTACCTGGTAGACCACCAAGGACATGTGGTTAATGTGTGGGGACCAGGAGTTACTGACAAGGATATATTTGATGAAATAAAAGCTGTGGTAGACCAAGTTGAACAATCAACTGATTTCAAGAAAAAAGGGAAAATTGAACTTTAATGCAAGTCACTTAGATTCTTGTTTTTGTTCAAGTTTTTCATTTTCAACTTATGAAAAGTACATTCTTGCAACTGGTGAGACATTTCATAACTCCAGCATATCTAAGACAAACTGCATACTTGACAAAACATAATTTTTATGTTTCCTGAAAGAAAATTATCTTTACAGGTGGTGTGATTTTTAAAAAGATTTTGTTACAGATATGTAGTACAATATATTTTAGTCTATTTTGTATTGTATTTAGACAATCCTTTATAATAAAGTATCAAAAACTGTTGTAGACAAAGCTGAACATCAATTGATTTCAATAATAAAAAATAAAAAAGAACTTTTAGGCAAGTTACTTAGAATATTGTTTTATGGATAAGGGTTACGTACTTTCAACTTATGATAAGTATTATAAGGATAAGTTATGATAAGTACATTATTGTGTGAACTAAGTTTTAAATCATAGTTGGACATTTCTTTATAATGTAGTATTGCAAGAATGTTTTGTTCCAAGATAATATACATGTACAAATAATCTAAGTAAATGTTGTAACTTCATTTTACTGTAAACTGTGCACTTTAAATAGACAGGAAGTAAATTAATGACTAATGCTATTAAAGATTAAATAATCTTTCAGTAATTTGTTTGTGGAACTAGCAAGTTTCTAACTAATTTTGTGCAAAATTGGAAGAGTAGGTCAGTTTTATATGAAGACAAATAATGCTTGTTATAGCAAAGGGATGAGGATTCTGTTTTTCTCCACTTTTATGTATTGACTTGTAATATAAGAAAGATCAAATCAACATAATGTTGCAACATGTTCTATTTTGGGGTGGGTTATTTTGGATATTTGATAAAAGTAATGTCAAGTCCATTAGTGTGTTTCATTGCTAAAGTTTCTGCTAACTGGTTAGGAACAGTATATGCCTCTGGTCAATTTATCCATCACAATTATGATGTATTTATTTTTCACTGTTACTCTGTAGCAGAGGACCAAGCACATCAACAGCAACTTTCTCAAGTGCTATTTCAACACAGTACTGCTGTAGCTATTCATTTTTTTTTTTTTTCATGAACCTTTTTGCTTACAGTATAGTTGACATGACATCATGCACCAGTTGCAGAACCCTGGCACCTAACCCAGTGGAAGAATTTTATTATTCTCTCCACTGTCTTCTTAATACCTAAGTGTCCAGCTGTTTGAAAGTTGTAGAATTGGAGTACTTCAGAATGAAGAGACTGTGGAAGCACCAAGTGTAGTAGTCATTGTTTATTTCCAACATAATAAGCCCACCTGTAGGCATAATAAATCCAGCTGTGCCCAGTAAATATTTGTCTTCATGCTGTATGGAGAGTCTGTTTTGTTTTCTGTACTGTTCTTGATTCACTGAATAATTGGTTTCATATCTTTTGCCTGTGCATTTTTCAGTTGAGTGTGTACTGTACTCTGTCATATTTTAGGTTGGATATCTTAGTTTTGTCATATTTTAGGTTGGATATCTTTATTATCTTATTTCCTCCTTTTCAATGTTTACATTCTTCATTAACATATGGCCTTCAGAATAATGCATCAGCATTTCCATGGTTTCATCCAGGGCAACATACAGTGTCAAAGTTTTACTCCTGAAGTTTTTGGAGCATATTTGTTTTCTGGCCTTCTGGATTGCAAACATTTACTAGCCACTACAATACTACATCATTCATATCTGTCCAGAGTGTAAACTTTTGTTTGTATAAGTAGAAATGGAAATGACTTAGGGCTTCATCAACACTTAATAGCTCTTTCCAAGTGGTGCAATACCTTATTTCTCCACCATTCATTGCCTTGCTATAGTAGACAATCGTGTTATTTTACACGCTTTACTTGTGATAATGCTACTGCCAATGGAAAATCACTGGCATCTGTATCTAAAATGAGTGAATCACCAAGAGTTGGTCATATAGCTCTTTTGAGTGAGGTGGTAAGCTGTCTATCTGGGGATTTAACATTAGACTTCCTTCATATTACCTTAAAGGTGATTACTTTGGATGTTTTTTGATGTGGAAGTACTACCTGTACAGCTTCACATCTTGCAATGTCCCATCCTGAATTGACTCAAATTTTATGGTTCATTGTATTAATGGCCCTAATGATGACTTATTTAGTCTTCATATCCATTAATACCTCAGGACAAGCTGGAGTATTTGGTTCTACTATGCACCAGTCACTAGATGTAAATTTATTCCTAATATGTCTTGGTATGAGTATTTCATTTCTTGAAAGTATAATGACTGTCCTCCTTGTTGACATTGTATGTTCACTCTCTGGTGTAATAGTTCTCATTTAGTGCACAGGGATTTCTTGGTCATAGTGTGAAACTATTTGAAGCTAGCTTAACCTTGCATCCATGTCTTTTCAAAGTGTCAGTTCCCATTTTGCACTCTTCCAACTTTTCCCTTGCTGGAACTTTGTGTCCACTTGCTGTTTGCAATAATCCATCTTTCTTCAGTGTCACTGAGGCAATTACCCATCTTTCATTACTAAACTGAATTGAACTATTGTAGCTGTAGAATCGGTCAATCAACATACTGCAAGGCTTCTCATCCATGAACCCATTTGACTCATAGACTGGTTTCTTCAAATAATGAACTTATCTCATTTGTGGCAGATGGAGTATTCTCAGTTGAACTTCACCCCATAAATTCAACTAATTCCTATTTTGGATATCTGGTTACCTCTTTGTTGTTCCTTTGATCTGGTTGGGCATGAAGACTAATCTTGGGTATTATCTCCTTGGTGTATTAACAGCTATTGATTTCTCAGTCTCAATTGTAATGGCTATGTTTCCCACATTTATAAAATTTCTCTTTTTCTAACATTTAATGAGAGAAGTTTTATTCCATACAAGCTTTTTGTCTATAGTTCCTGGCAGTATGTCCTTTCAAGGTACACTTGCCTATTGTCATGTGGTTTATTTTCACCATTCTGTATAACTAGTTGTATAACTAAGCCTACCAGTTCGTTTAGATAATTTTTAGATGGGGGGTTTTATGTTTGACTACTACTTGATCTAATGATCCTGTAACTTGTAGATGTTGTCTTTAGTTGTTTATCTGTAACTTTAAGGAATCCCTTCGGAGATCTTTCTTTAAAGATGTATACCTAATTGCTTTAGCTTAATGGCATCTATAAATAGGACACATGCCAACAAAGTCATCATTTCACATAAAACATCCAAGCAAAATAATTGGGCAAGTCTTTTAAAATCTTCCTCAAGTTTGGCTAAGGTCTGTTCTGGAACATTGGATTCTTCTTTCTAGTGTGTCACTCCAAACTTGTTGGATAAGGTAGCGAACTACCAATGCTTGGTATATGTTATGGCTCTCAACTGGAAAGTTACTTAATATCATTAATGTTGATCCTTTTAAATGGGCCACAAATCAAATAGATTGTTATTCATTATTACATCTGTTAACTTCAGTTTTTCAACTGGGTGATGTTGAATAGGAAAGCTGAACTCTAGAACTGGATATGACATGGACATAGCTTGGGTAGTCCAGGAATGTCCTGCAAACACAGATGGTACAACAGTTATGGTAAAAGCTGTAAGTCAAATAGTTTCTCCTATTTCATATTTTATTGTAAATCTTGTTTTCAGTTCAATTTATTTTGGTTTTGATTCTTTTGTTCTATATTATTACATCTCTTTCTTTTAACACTTCTCTTAAATTCCTGTGTCATATCTCTTGATCTTTTAATTTTCTATATATTATTTCACAGTGGCAGACCAATTTTGTGTGCTGCCCAAGGCGAACAGTTGAAATTGCACCCTGCTCCTATTATTGCAATACTGACATGCATTAGAACTTTAATCATTTTATCAATATTGTTACGTCTCCGTTTGTTAATTAACTTTCCGTAACTTCGTTCCGACG
>NW_013665679.1:1316623-1325417 GCF_000517525.1 Limulus polyphemus
TAATACTCACAACACTGTATGTACTAGACACAAACTCCATTAAATTATTAATAATCACGATACTATATGTACTAGACACAAACTCCATTAAATTATTAATACTCACAACACTGTATGTACTAGACCCAAACTCCATTAAATTATTAATACTCACAACACTGTATGTACTAGACACAAACTCCATTAAATTATTAATAATCACAACACTGTATGTACTAGACACAAACTCCATTAAATTATTAATACTCACAACACTATATGTACTAGACACAAACTCCATTAAGTTATTAAACAAGTTCTTACCTTAGTGAATTGTGACATCCATACGCCCCAAGAAAGGTAAATCATGGAAAATTTAAACCTAATACAAGATTCAGTACATGAGTCATCAAATTCAGATAACTTGGAATAGCGTGATTTAATATCGGGCTTGTGAATAACGTAGATATTGAAAATCTTTATAAACTGGGTTAAAGGAGCACTTACTCAAGATGCCATGGCAACAGCATCAGATGAATAGAGTTCGTTTAAATTCTAATAAGAAACAAGCATGTCCTTCGGACGAACAATAACAACACAAAATCAAACACAGAGGTGTTTTATTAAAGATGTCTTTTGGACTAACAAAAGCAACACAAAATCAAACACAGAGGTGTTTTATCAAACATGTCCTTTGGACGAAATATACAAAAAAAATCAAACACAGATGTGGTTTATCTAACATGTCCTTTGGACAAAGTATGCTAACAGAAGAACACAAAATTAAACAAGGGTGTGTTTTATCCACTTTCCTATTGATTTGGTCCCCCGGTGAGACTTACAACGGTAGAATCCGGGGTGCGATTCCTGCGAGGTGGACGCAGCAGATAGCCCAATGTGGCTTTGCTTTCAAGCAATCAAAACAAAACCTCTTGTCAATTGCTACTCTAATTCAGAGTAAAAAAAATAGCATTTCAGATCTTTTGTCTCCTACAAATTACTGCTAAATAAGCCTTTCTTTAAATACCAAAACACATCTGTTGGCTGGACGATGCGAGACAAAAGATGCTATAATATTTTAAAACGTTATAGTTTAAACGTAGTCAACTAGTTCTTATAACAATCTTTAAGCCTGTTTGTTTCCAATATTTAGCCGTAAGGTCTAGTCATAACTTGTTTTAATAACCGAGGACAACTAACGTGACGTGGGATGTGACAAACATGAATACCTGTGTCGAAGGATTCCTTAGTTCTATCTCAACACAATTAAGACTGATAAATGATAATTTATTTAATAACCAAGTAAACTTATTTTGGGTGTAAATATAGGAATTTTTATTTAAGTAAATATAGGCAAATGTAGAATAATGCCTCTTCATCTCAAACCTCCCTCCAACCCCCAACACGGAGTATGTCATAACGTCGAGTTGACACTTGACAGTAGATAATGTGATAAAAGTATCACAACACCACAATTAGCACTACACCCTCCCTCCCTAAAGACTTACTATGACGTCATTCAGCCGCTATATTACCCTAATTATCTATCTCCAGTTGCTCATTTTGTGCGTGAGCCTGATTGCTGTGAATTAAGACCAGCTAGGTAATAACCGGCAACAACTTCAGAATTATGTCCTTTACATATGGACAAAATATACTAACCCTAATGTGTACTGATAATATACGCCAGTATAATTAGTTGCTCGTCTGCTACGTAGTAATTGGTACAGAAAGTGTTTATATACAAGGAACTATCAAGTCTTAGTAGTTCCTCACTTAGGATTGGGCTCTAATTAAACGTTGGTTTTAGTTTCTGTATTAGTGTGCTTGTTGAACTCTCTTCTCTAGAACTAATTATCTGTCTTTCACCCAAGATTTACTTATACATTTTTGTGGTTACTTTATCACATTTTACCAAGAGAAAGTTTTTTATTTTAACCTTAACTGTTGCAATACTCCGATTCCAATTTTGTTAACCCTAAGTCGTTGTTCTCGTGGAATCACGATAGGCACGTGAATTAGTTGTGACTTAGAATGACTTAGGTGCTCGATCCGTCGGGGGTTGATAAAATAGGCTTAGAGCTTTGTTACGCTAAAAAATACTGTTGAAGGGTTAGCATTTTTAATACAATAGTAATTTGAATCTGAAGAAACAGAGGTTTGAAAATTCGGTTTCTAATTGAACTGTATGGTTAATTATACGGGAGATCGAGGTCTCAGGTATTAAAGTGACACGTGGTTTAAACATTGTAACTGGGAAGTGTTTCGTATTAGAATTTCGAATAGTCCAAAGCCGAGTTAACTGATAATTTAAATTTAGTAGTTAAATTGTACTCTGGATTTAGTATTTAAATATATGCCGATATTTTAGTCAATTTACGTTATTTGCCAACAAGATTGATACACACCGTCTTCGTTTTAAACACAAATTCGTTTTAATATACTGTTACGTCTCCGTTTGTTAATTAACTTTCCGTAACTTCGTTCCGACGAAACTTTAGCGACACAAGTCCTTACTTAATAAAACTGGTTTATTCTTTCCAAATACAACTTTACGATACACTTATTTTCAACAGTCGCTCTATAACAAACGCTATATCAACGAACGTCAACAATACTTCTGACTGCAGTTCAATTACTCACTATCTACACACACACACACATTAATTCTGTCACGTTGTCACCCTCTTTTATATACTAGACTACCCTATATCTAGTAAATGCTAGAGCATTCGCCAAAGTACAGGATAGTTCTAGAAAGCAGAGGGCGTGAGAATAGTCAGGTGATCTCGCTGACGCAACAATACTATTCCCAAAATTGCACAGTTTGAAATAAGTAAAAACTGTATTAAGACAATTGCAAAGCATTTTCTAATTCATATCAGTTATATCTAATGATACCTGGATACCAACTTATTAGTCTTATGTAAACCTGCAACAATGATATATCTAAAGTTCATCAGTAAAGTAAAGATCTGGATATTGGAAAATTTTGTTTTTATTTTTATGTATATAATATTTGTTGATAAAAGTGTTCACTAACAGAAAAGTGAAAAATAATGCAACAACTGTAGACTCAGAAGTAAGCTTGAGAGTTTATAATGCTAAAGTTCAGGATTCAATCATAATTGTGCAGCTTTGTGCTTAACAACAAACAAACAAAACTGCAAGAATGATAGAATAAGTTGTACAGAAGAAATAAGTCAAACAGACATGTAAAATAATAAGACAGTACACAACTGTTTAAAATAACAACACAGGCTTTGATGATTAGAACAGTTTATTTGTGAAGTTCCTATTGCTGTTTTGTTTTCACACAACAAAAATGAACAGCTACTAAAATTAGGACATCTTCTCGTGACAAAAGACCAAAGACATTCATATCACTAAACAGTGATAAGATAAAAAAACAGTTTCACGATCCATAACTTTTAAATGAAACTTGGGGGGGGGGGCTTGTACCACAACGAATGGTACTAATAAACATAAATTTTTCAAGGTTCATATCATTTCCAGTGGGGAACTTTTTCTTTTCCTCAGTTGGAACAAAAGGATTGATAACACAAAGGTTTATCAAACAGAGAACATTTGAAATGAACATCAATATGACACACCTAAAGAAGCATATGAGTTAGTTTCAAATCATTATTATTTCAAAATTGTGATGATGTAAAAATAATAAAATTGACAAACTAAAATATTTAAGTTGTTGAAGAAACTTTGATTGTAAGAATATGTAAGAAGGATTATGTGTATTGTCATGTTTCTGAAGTTTAAATGATAACTAGTACTCTAGAGTTTAAAAATAAAATACCAAAATTTATGGTGACAAAAATTTATGTGAATGTGTGTATATATATATATATATATATATATGTATATGTATGAAGTGAAAAGATAAATGTACACATGTGCATGTGCATGAGTATGTGTATATATGCATGCAGTTCTGCATAGTGCAAGGAAATTCTTTGTTTTTCTTGGATTATGTTCGTCTTTTTATCTTCACTAAACTACAATTAATGCTTTCAGACTTTGCTGTTCTGTCCCATTTTCTTGTTACTGTTACAAACTGTAGTACTAGCACTCAGTATACAATGTATTGTGTTTATTCACCGATTATTAACAGCATTTGTCTCAGTTGTTTTCTCACCTATTCCTGTTCATTTGGATTACGAAATCAATCACAGCTAGTAAAATTTCTTTGGGCTTGCATTTAACTTCATGTTGCATGTGATTTCATGAAGCTTACAACAGTTCTATATCGCAAACCCCAAATTCAATAAACACCAAGCATCTGCAATCAAAATAAATTACTTTCTTCATGGTGGCTGTATGAACAAGTTTATAGCATTCATTAACTTAAATCTTACTTCTTGAATACTACATAAACAACTTTAGTAAGATACTTACTTTTTGAAAAAGAGCTAACTGTCCATCTATGTTATCAAGTTTCTGTAAGACTAAACCCAAATGGAAACAGCCTGTGGCACAATGAATAGTCATCTTATCTTCATTGGATTTTGTACATTGGTATATCTACAAAATATTATATACCACTATATATAATTATATATTTGTACAGTTAAATGTAATAAAAAAAATATTTATAAGAATCATACAAAGAATTTTCCCAAAAAGTAGCTTGTCAAAATACAACCTGCTGTATCACCTGGCTTGCATTTCTAAAAGAATGTTCAATGTTTATCCAAATTGTTTTGTTTTATATATTTATCTGTTGCAAGTTGTTTTCAGATGATATTTCGTTGCACTATCATAGGTGTTGGAAAGGTAACACATCAGAAGTATATACAATGGGAGATTCTGGACCACCAACCTCCTGAGACTGTCCCCTTCCCAACAGATTCCAGTGGCCTGGCAAAGAAACACTGTAGATCTCAACACCTGTACCCTCTATACAGTGCCATTGACCTCAAATGTGTATATCGTTATTAGGTACCTCAGAAAGGGATACAACCATTCCATTACTACAGCTGTTTCGGGACACCTACTATCTTCCATTATTCCTATGCAAGAAATTTCGTGAAATTGCTAAACTGTTGGGCAACTGGAGCTTTCCTTTTCAGAGAAACGTCAGCCAAGAAAGCAGCTACAAGGCACGTTTGTCACAAACAACATTGTGCCTATGTACTAGCAAGAGTCCAGCTAAGCTATGTGTACTGTGTGTTGGGCTGCCCTTCATGTAGGAATGCCTGTAAACAAAGTTTCAAAAGTAAAACACCACCAACCACAGTTGATGCTTTATTTTGGAATGCATTTCCAATACTTTTTGTGTACAGAGCACAGTACTTAATTTCATGTACATGTGGATTGAGGTTTATTCATTGAGAGGCATGTTCATGGCCACTAGTTATAAGCACCAATTTCACATTTGGTATACAAGCTCCATATGGGTGACTGTGAGGGTGTTCCCGTCGCAGGTTACGTCAGTGCAATTGAAGTTAACACTCACACTACCCAAGTGCTAGTGTTCATGCACATATGCTCTTGTTAATTGATGTTGTTTAACTTTGATACTGTGTTCCTCTAGGAACACTCTGAGACCTACTTAAATCTCTATGATAAGAATTACCATAGGAAAGCCAGAGAGGCGCTGAGGAGAGTGGGTTGTCCTCGGGCGTTCTCCATGGCTACCAACGGTATAGACCAGGGTTGGAGAGGCTATATACATTTCTGTGTTACTGGAGGAAGGGGTGCCAGGGCTGGTTCTCAGATATACAATGTTTCTATCTTAGGCCACTGAGACCTACTAATGGGTTGCATGCAAGTCTCAGTGGATGGGTGGACCAGAACTCTCATGATATATTATGTTACTACGTTTGACAGAAAATAGCTGATAAATGGTTTTTTAGTCCAACTTAAAGAGAGTTTGTTTTTTAACACAAAGTAAGGGAGTGACATCGGGGAATTTCAAGGAAAAAATAATAAAATCACATACAGGTGAAGCAAAAATATATTTATAAAATGGAAACTATATCAAGTAGAAGCACTGTATAGATACAGCAAATATTACTGATAAAGAAGTTGATTATCAGGCAAGAACCAGTTAAGTATCATAAAGATTAAACTAGCAGTGATGGTCAACGTTCTTTAAATCTACAATATTATTTCAATGCATGAGAAAAGTGAAAAATATTTTACACTATACCAATGAGCAACAAATATAAGTGATGTCATTTTGTTGCCAGACAGGCACATACATTTTAGTTAGATTTTATGAATTAACTTCTCATTAAACACCTATATCAACAAGTAAAATAATAAAGAAAATGAATTGATATTCTGTAGTAAAAAAAAATCATCACCTGATTTATCAGATTTGTAAAAACAATGTATTTGTTGTCTTACAAGTCAGTACAAAATGTATCACATACTTATTATAATAACATTTGAATTTAATCTTATTTATGAAGATAATAGGAAAGTGAACAGAAAAGTAAATCACATATTATTTATTTGTCTTAATTTTCATATTATATTTTTCACTTACGTGCTCTGCAAAAGCATATTGAGCAGATGAGATTAGATTCCTTGCAAAATACATATGACCCATTGTTCGGTAAAGAGCGGAGAGTAACTGTGGGCTTGAGTTTTCGGCCCTCATCACCACCCATTCTCCCTGAGAAATGTAATCTTGGGCTTGGATAAGTTTTTGTACACCAATTGACAAAATAAAACATAAATTATATTGGTATTGATACTGGATTACACGTTTATAATGGGAAATAAATTCAACCACATCCTGTTAAAGTTAGGTTGTGAATTATATCCACTTTAAATGTGCATTGAGTGAAAAAAAAAGCAAAAAAAAAAACAATGTGGCAAGGCTTCATAGGTTTATTAGGGCCAGGCTTTTTTAAGTGTCCATTTTTCAACTGCAAAATGTTGATAAAATAAGTATGAGATATACAGTTCTTGAAAATATTACTACTGAAAAACGTTGTGCCAAAAATCTAACACTCAGGCTACATATTTTCCCACCTTGATGAAGATGACTACTGTTTTTCACATGTCTTCTCCTTTACCAGATTATATTGTACCTAGAATAAAAAGGGCAAAACAGCAAACAAATTGTAAGAAGTTTTTCCCTTCTGCTGCCTTTTTTCTGTGATAATATTTCAACTGCTGACTTTGTTTACCATCCATTCTAAAAATACAAATATGAAACCCATCACGGAAGTACATACAACCTCTATATTAGCAAAGACAGGTGTAGAAAGTAATGTGATCTGCTTTACATTTGTACAGTAAATCCAGATATAGCAGGCCAATATGAATAGTTATTTTGTATTAGATTACTTCCACAGATCATAAAAGTAAGCTTTTATTATAATGTGACATTATACTAAGAAATACAAAGCATATATAAGGGGTTGAATTAATATGGTGATCTCCTTTACATGCATCTGACCATGTCCCCAATTATCTGCTTTTATAAATAGACCCCTAATTATCGCTCACAGATTTAGCTTTGTAATTTATCAGTCATATAAACCTAAAACTCACACCATGTGAATGTTAGTTATACAGTTAAAGAGATACACACCAGTGGAAACTAAATATGGCGGGAAAAGCATTATGCACTTCTATATATATTCTCCTCTGAAGAAAAACTGAAGAAAAGGAGATCACGTAAGGAAGGGAGTACATGCAATTTCATGTTCAGTGATTTTTATTGAATAATGCAATTTACTCTTATCCTTTCAGTTATTGATAACAACAAATGTGTTGGCTGTTGTGTATAACGATATAACATAATTTGAGTATCTACAATATGCTTAAAAAACTAATTTTATTACAAGCTCCAAATGGACATACCCAAAATATCTCTTGATACCCTGAATATGGGGTGTGATCAAATCTAATCTTTTTATTCACTCAAAAATTTGTAATTAGTGTATTGAAAATAAACAACCGTAAAGGAGAACACATGATTACGGCGACATGTTATTTTGGATACTTTTCTATGTGAAAAGGTAATGGGAGTATCAGCTAATAACAAATTTTCAAAACATAAATGTTTACTAACTAATCACAATAAAGGCTTGAGTTATCCTTACAATTTTTGTGTTTGTATTATTGCTTTGAAATTACATTTTTCTGCTTACGACCTGCTGCTTTTAACACCCCACCATTGTTTATTTCCTTGGTTTCTGGAAAAACTTAACACAAACTCAACATATTATATATGTTTGGAAAGCTCTGTCCATCGTCCATCATTTAGAAATTATTATATGCTTGTATAAGTTATGTACTCAGAGAAATTTGCCCCAGAACACTGGCGACATCAAATTGGACACTTAAGAAAGCCTGGCCAATTAACATGTTGAAAACGGTAACAATAATTTATAATGTGCACACCATCGTACTAATATTTTGAAAGTACAACCACCATAAACATGTAGATACTTTGAAGAGCGAGTGGAATATTTTTGTTTTAATATTCATAACAGTAAATAACTATAATTACTTAGTAGATGTGACTGATGTTCTAAGTTTATACTAGTGGGCTCTATTATAGTATAACCTGAGAGATCGCTGTCAATCACGGCCGTGCCTGTCGAGCTCCATTGTGTTGGAGGTATAGTGAAGGAAGAATGTCACATGACTAAATTTGGGTGCTCAGACGTGTCGAATAAGGGGGATACAACAGTCTTTTAATAGATATGTAAGTGTTGATAGTTTTGCGTTTTATTTTAAAATTCAAATTTATCGTAATCGATGTGTGTATGTATATATATATATATATATATATATAGTACGTGGTGGGAGGACGAAGGCACACGAGGGTAGG
>NW_013665679.1:1325438-1347000 GCF_000517525.1 Limulus polyphemus
TACGTAGTAGTGTGTGTAGTATATATATATATATATATATATATATATATATATTAGTAAATTACCGATAGCTTGTTTGTTTTTAATTAAGCACAAAGCTACACAATGGGCTATTCGTACTCTGCCCACCACGGGTATCGAAACCCGCATTCTAGTGTTATAAGTCCGCAGACATACCGCTGTGCCACTGGGGGACTACCGATAGCTTGTATTGCTATAGTAATGCATGATCGTACTACTTAGTTTAGAAACATCAGGATTGATGATGCTAGGAAGGAAAATAGTACTCTGTTGACATGTTAACATTCAACACATTTGCAATCATAAGTAGTTATTGGGTTGGTAAAAGAGTAGCCCAAGAGTTGGCGGTGGGTGGTGATGACTAGCTGCCTTCCCTCTAGTCTTACACTGCCAAATTAGGGACGGCTAGCGCAGATAGCCCTCGTGTAGCTTTGCGCGAAATTCAAAATAAACAAACAAACAAGTAGTTATTGGTACCATTTATGCTGTATTTAGAAATTATAATACGTTTGGAAGTAATTGGAACTTTAAAGTATATCAACTAATAGGTTTGTATTACAATATATATATATTTATTGAAGAACTGAAGATGGTTTTTAATGTTATACGTAGAGAAAGGATTGGACTCCAACCAATATTCACGCATCTGCAGCGAGCCTTTCACTGCATCAAGTTTTCAGGTTCGTAGGTATAATAAAATTAGGCGTTTTTTATTATATAAACCATTAGAGAACTTAACGTAGTATACTTTTTTAAATTGATATGTGTAATAATTTCTACCACGAGTCAATGTTTAGAGACAGCTCTTCATTGATAAAATAGCAGTGATGCATACATGCACTAATTTACCCTCATCAATATCTGATAATAAAATAACCGAAAACAATATATAAGTAGTGGAAGGATAAGTCAGCACAAATATAATACATTGTTTTCAGCTAATAGATACGTCCAGCTGCAGCTTCACAATATTGTAAAAATGTTTGTTTGTAGTTAAGCTAAAAGCCGCGGAGAGCACTTGAAAAATGATCTTGTGCCATCATTATTTACTTCATTTCCTCTTTTATACAAAGTGTGCAATCGAAGAAATTTAAACAACCTTTGCGTGAAGTGGTATATTATGTTTGTTTTAGTGAACTTGTAATGTTTAACTTGGAAACGTGATGGATTGACCACTATGAAAGATTCGCCGTTGTCAGATTGGCAAACTTTTATGAAGTTTCAATAGTTGTTACAAATATTTAAAAAAAACTGATTTTGAGTGCTTAGCTTTCATAATAGTGGTCCATTAAAGTGTTCATATCATTTTAGTCTTGGGGCCAAATGTTATTCTACAGTAACAGCCTATAAAACCAACTATATCTGTACTTACGGGTAAGCAACACTTAGATGCACAGCTGTGCTAAGGTGTTTTTCTGAGGAACCGTGTTCTAGCACGAGCAGTGAAGGAAGTGATGTTCAACAATACCCTTTGAATCCTCCTGTAACTTTTTCCTCAACAAAACATTTGCTTCAAAAGAAGATGGAACTAACGAGAGAACGCTTGAGGGGGTAAGGTAAAAAATATCAAGAAGATGAAAGAGCAAGGTATAAACGGTATACAATGGAAAGATTGGTTAGTAAGGGACGAAATATTCGGCAAAGTCTAACTAAGACAGTATTGTGTAAATGAAATATACATCAGCACTTTCAACCGTTTCGAGAGCTTTGAAATTCGTCATTTATGACAAACAATATTTTAGCAAACAAGGATGGTATATTTTGCACAATGTCTTAATGTACCTTGCGATTTTGCTGCAGAACTACAATAGCTGATTTCATTGTTTTGTCTCTTTTGTTTCAAGCATTTAAAAATGTTTAATTCTGATATATTTTTACTAACTGAAATCCTGTCAAGCAGTTTTATCTGTTGTATGACTAACATTATAATGTAATATATTGACTACACATGCTTATTTCAATGTCCTTATCCGCAAAAACTAAACATTTTATTTTTTTACTGTTAAGTTTGATTATTTAAGCATTCAGTTCCGAATGTGTTTTCATTGATAAGTTGCTTTTCTCTTGATGACTACGGCTAAGGCAGACCATTTTTACCAACGTATTTAAAGTCTCTCAGTTTGGAAGTTGTATATTATGTCATTTGGCATTTTTTCTTTGTATAATAAGTAACAAATCTCAATAACTTTAATGGAAGATTTCCGTTATTGTGTAGAAAGGTTTTGACAATACTAACTTTCTATAGCTCTATTAATATTATATGCTTTTTTTCTGTGAAATAACTGTACATGTACATATAAATATGGTTCATATTCATTTGATGTCTGCAAGAATAAACAATTTGTCAATTATATTTGGCTTTAGTGTTTGTGTATTTTGCTGACAAATTTTTATACGGTGCTGATAAATGATCGATACCTTTTTATTTATTGTTATCTTACAAATACTAATTTAGAAATAACGTCTTAGAAAATTCAAATTATGAAATACTATTGATGCGAATACGGTAAACTGGAGAGTTGTTGAAATTCTTGCCTCTAGTTGGCACAGCAGTAATTTTGAGAATATATTATGCTAAAAAAACGTTATTTAAATGCATTGCGTTCGATTAATCTATATTATACAAACGGTATAAAGGTGGTAGATTGTGTATTAAAACTGACAGATTCCTTGCTTCTACGAATGTTGTTCACCATTGCAAGATATCCATTACATTCTTCTGACACCTTGGCATTAAGCTTATGCTATGTATTTATAACTTTTAATTACAAATTACAGGATTTTGTAAAAATCATCGAAAATTGAGCTGTAATGTGTGCAAATTTCTCTCTTACGTATTACATGTCATTATTTGTGCACAGAGACGATACCTCCGGTAAAATGGCGGTCACACAAGCACAGACAGCTTACGGTCAATGACTAGTAGTCTTTGCGTTCACCATATACCTAAATATATATACAACTACGTGGTTTATACATCATGAAAGTTATTTCAGGTTTTCTATAACATCATATTACACACCCACATTTCAATCGTTTATGTAATTCTTACTATAGTATGGTATTCAAAAACCATTGTTTCGTCTTACCAATATTAGCTTCTGCAAGAAGCAGAAACGAAGGCACTAGTTTAGCACTTCCATCACCATACACCTCAGTGCCGAGTCTCAGTGACTGCATTGCTGCAGGTATAGCTAGAGATGGCTTCCCATTCAATAAAAACTTGTGCGCTGTCATAAGCGCTTGTTCTCGCAGATACATCTGAAAAGATTTTTCAACCGAGGCTAAGTTGTTATTAGCAGTGTATTAATGAATTTATTCTATTATTCTTAATCAAATTCACTTCACAGCATTTTATTAACTTGCTACATCCATACTGGACCAAGACCAGGTTTGAGATCTTACATTGTTCTATAACTTCCTAATGCAGGTGCAAAAAAATTAATATTTTGAGTTTAGATCATTTAAGTAGAAGAGGTAAATAAAATGAAGTCATGGTTATTTCCTTATACAATTAAATCGAATGTCTATTTACTAATTTCTAAAAGATCTCGATTTGACTGTTATAAACTATAGTTGTTGTTGTTTTATTTCTGAGAATATCCCTAAGTTTGCCTCTTCACCAAGCCCATATTGATGATAAATGTTGAGCATGTAATATTCAGAAAATTTTCGAATTATGAAAGATATGCTATAACAAAAGTTGTGGATTAGGCTTTAAATTCTGTGAAAATGAAGTTTCAGTAACTTTTTTCGCTGGGAATTATTCAACATTCTTTGCTCTTCCTTTGGCCAATATTTTCCATTTTCTGGACAAAAGTTGATTGCTTTTTTTTTCTGTGTTGTTTTCTGTTTTAAAACAGAAAACAAACACAGAACACTACTGAAAACTCAGAAAGTGGTGCTCTACCTCTTATTATTTGCAACTGCAAAGTGAAAAGGTGTTTCAAGCACAAAAAAAAATGCAGTTGATGTGGGTTTGAACTCAATAGAATATTGATTGAAAGAAAGTTAAAACGTATAAAAAGGGCAAAGAAAATTTTCAAAAAATAATACAAAGACAATTTTGTTGTCTTTCAAAATTTACAGTGCACACTGGAGGGATTTAAACATTTTGATAAAAAAGTTTAGAATTACAACTTAACGAATATTCTAATATCAAACAGATGTGTATATTAACCCTGATGAAGCCGCAAAGGCGAAACGTTGGTTAAAATAAAACAATTATTTTATATATACCTGGAGTATAAAGGTCGTTTTTTCTAACCTTTCTATAATAATACAAAGAAAATAGAATGGTTGTTTGTTTGGAATTTCGCGCAGAGAGCTAAATGTGCTAGCCGTCTCTAATTTAGCAGTGTAAGACTAGAGGGAAGGCAGCTACTCATCACCACCCATCGCTAACTCTTGGGATACTCTTTTACCAACGATCGTTACATTATAACGCCCCCACGGCTGAAAGGGCGAGCATGTTTGGTGGGACAGGGATTCGAACCCGCGACCCTCAGATTGGGAGTCGAGCGCTCTAACCACCTGGCCATGCCGGGCCGACCTTAAAGAGAGCCATGCTAAACATTCTAAACAGAGTAGTGTCAAAGATGGAAAACATTTTCTGAAAAGAATATGGATTTAATGAAAGTTTTGTTTGGTCTTGTACCCCGATTCAGTACATTTCTTGATGCCACCATGCTAAGTCCTCTTCAGATCATAGCTGTTGTTGACAAAAATTACAGATGCATTTCCAGTGCTGCATAAGATGTATATGTCAGCCTTGATAATTGGTGCGTCTCCAGCTTCATGTGAAATTTTCTTCTTCACTCTGTCAGAGTGCTTTACTTACCATTTTCCGTCGATCCATGCTTCATGACAAAAGAGAAATTTAATCATTTTGGGTCATGAAAAAGCTATCACTACGAGCTTGAACGTGGAAGACGTTACGAAAGTATTCTCCAGGTCAAATAGAAAATTGGTTCTTTAATTTTTTTTAAATATATATTATTTCGTATTTTATTTTATGATCTTTTGGCTAATTTTGAAAACTAAAGAAAAAGAAGAGACGAAACTGTGTAGAACAGTAGGATCGAGTTCGTAGTACACTAATGTAATTTAAATAAAATGAATAAAAAGACAGGTTTTAAGTTTAAAGGAATAAAAAGGCAGCATATAAAAATGAGGTAGGGAATAAAACATCATTGAAAGTGATGCACACCAGAGGACATGGATATCACAGAGACAGTTAACACATTAAACTAGCACATGGCGAGTCCCTCTTTATTTGACTTTGATTAAGTGGAATTACATAAACCTATATTATTACTTCAATTAGTTAAGGTGACTGATGCATGATTAAAAGTAGCCTATTCGTCCAAACTACTTTTCTCTCTCTTCTTTTTTTCTTTTCTTGTACCAGTTTTGCTACATTTACTACACAAGTTTGTTTGCAATTCATGCGGCATTGTAAATATTGGAATGTGTAATCATTAAACCATACGATACATCAACAGCATGAAAACTTCTGACTGTCACTTTTATAACGCGCTCACAAGATGCAAGTGCGAAGCGTATTCAGTAGCATTGTCTCAAAATCTGGAACTTTAGATCCACAACCCGACACGCTAACCACTTGACCACACTCAATCTATCATTAGTGAAATTTCATTGAAAATCCTTCCCACAATGGATAATTGGTAAGCTTGAGGATTTAAAATGGCAAAATTAGAGGTTCGATCTCTGCAGTGGACATAGCGCACATAACCCCTTCTACAGGTTTGCATAAAAATAAAGAAATCTTTCAAAATATTTTTTCTTTTACTTTGCCACCATAACAAAATTACAGAGAATATAGAATCTTAGACAGACTATGAAGAAAAAAGATTCGAAATTTCTTTTAGTATAATTATATAATTTGATGGGATTTCTACCTTCTTATTTTGTTCGTACTTGTTCCGTTCTTCTCGTTGATACTGAACTGTAAAGACAGGCTTTGGTCCACGTAATTCACGTAGCTCTGAGCAAATTCGCTCATGAATACTAAACCAGTCTTCTTTCTGATGATCCTCGTTACTGATGGGCGAAAATTGTAACACATTAGCTAAAGGTATGTTTTAGTTTTAAGATTATGTATTGTAATAGTAACCCTTAGAAACATTAATATTTAAGGTGGTTACTCTTAACTCGTTATTAAAGATTGTTTTGAAATATTATTTGTTTTGAACCACTTAAATACTTATAAGCTTAGCCTAAAGAAAATATAAATGAAGCATGCAGGGAGAAGCCCAAATGTATTTTTATACAATATTTGTGAGTAGACGCGCAAAAACCAAATATACATAAAATAACATAATCTAACTAATTTTTAACACTCAACAAACTAAGAAATATTCTAGTTATCTATATTAAACTAGTAGATTTGGGACTCAAATAGTTTTCTGTTTCACAGTATTTGTTAGCATTAAATCAACTATTTGAATATTAAGTTCAATGACACGTGAATGTTTTTTGTTTTTTTTACTCGTTATTAGAAATTTTCTTCATCTTCGTGACCCGAGGGGTGCACCTGGCCCGCCAAATACTAAACAAAAATAAATAAAAGATATACGAAGTAGAAGCAAAACTTGAAATTGAACCATAATCCATTTAACTCCTATAAACGGTAGTATAAACATTTGTTTATTACCTATTACTGTATTATTCTGGTGTTTAATGCCAATAAACTTTAATAAAGCCTCAATACGTTCTTTTTCAAGATATTAAGTGACAAATAACTAGTACAAGGTTGGACAACTGTAATTTCTTTTCAGGGACATTGTGCTACTGTATATTGCTTGCAAAACTAGAAAGTAACAATAATCAAGATACACAGTAGTGTATCGTGCGGCCAAAACAAAAAAAACGTACGACACATAATGTGTTATTATCAGGAATAAAAACTTTGGGGTTTTCAACCATCCGTATAATCGCCCCCATTAATCAAAACTCTCCCATTTTTCTGTGTAGTCGGTCTCCCAGGCCACCTTACCTTACACACCAAATTTCAAAGAAATCGTTTTAACTCTTATTGCTTTATAGCAGGTTAAACTTAGCCTGAAATTCTTCGCATGTTCCCCTATATTGACGGAACATTTGGTTGTAGTAGCTCAAGTATTCTCGGAAAGAAGGACAAAAATAAGCAAACATTACGCTAAAATCTCATAAATATTTGCGCTCACCTGGAGAAAAATTAGCTAATGCGATCGCGTCGCGCTAAAATTTCTACCACATATTAGGGTGTTTTTAAAAGTAGACTCTTTTTTAATTTTATAAAAATCGGACACGAAATCCAAAAGTTATGAGCCCAAAACTACTATTGTATAAAATTTTCACATGAGTTTTGCATACTACTTTGCATCAGAGTTCAATCAATGAAAGTAATAAAAACGCTTCCTGTTTTGTGATTGCCTTCGTTTCTGGCATATAGCTAGTATATTTTATAATATCACTTTAGCTACTATACAAATCTATACAAGGAACATGATATATATTAAAAAAACAACTTGGCTGAAAAAGGTATAGACAAAAATAAAGCAACTGAAAGATATGAACTCATTTATTGAAGTATTGAAGAAACCCACATGCAATTATAATGTCTCCGATTTGAATAGGTACTTGCTGCTAATTATTCTATTCTATATGTGAGTAACAAATTTATGTTCTTTGTGGTTATTTTTACCTAATGTACAACAAAAAAAAGAATGATATGTAATCAAAAACAGCATAGCTGTAAAAAAACGTGTGGTTAAAAAAGAAAAAAGAATTGCGAAAGAAAAATGTGAAATCAAACTTTGCGGCCAAAATACGAAAATGTTGACAATTATAATTTTATGCAATCTATTGTGACTAAGCATTTAAAATTTTACAAAATCTGTAAAGTATACATATCTACTATAAGAAATCACGTGGGCTGCTGTTTTTGTCGGTGCATAGCAGGGAGGGACTAACACATTGTTAAATTGAAAGCGAAATTGATTGGTTGTAATGAAAGAAAATGATAGCCAAATTATATTCAAATAAAATTAACAAAAAAGTAAACCATATCTTTAGAAATGAAAGTGTATTTAAAAGTAACTGGAGAATCGTTCTTGAATTTACTGTGCAAATTAACAGGATGAAAAGGAAACAAGGACAAGACTTCTACTGCAAGTCTTGGCTCTGGAGGCAGAATCGAATCTGCCTGAAAATACATAGCTTACTTCCGCGATACATATTCTCTCTGTAGCTGATCCATCAAAACATTGGATTACTGATGTCTAAAAGCTACTCTGTGCCGTGTGTAATCTGTATATTAGACCAACATATTCAAAGTAATGTAGGATACAACTGTCCCATAAAACACCTAAGGCTGAATTAGTACACGAACTCAACCGGATTTACTATGTTCCAAATTAGAACTAAAGACAAATATAAAACAAGTTAGAAATATGAAATGTACACTAGAGGAAGGTGAGATATGCGCTATCCACATTTAGTCTCAATTATTATTATAGGTGTTCATTTTTCAATTACTTGCAGAGAATCAAATCTCTAATGAGTATCCATCTGACACATGTATATAGAATTATGACTTACCGTAAGTAGTAAAAAACATCTTTACTATGTAATAAAAAGGGGAACCAACAGTCACTGAATATGGTATTTTTACACGTGGTTTATACACTCTTACTAGAGAAAAAATGAATATTAATCAATGCTTCAATGTTCACAAATATGATTACACATGTAACATAAAATAGATGAGATCTGCTAACAAAAATATTATTGTACGCTATTTTTTGTTCTTTTTTATCTAAATGTTTCTAAATATTTGTATTGTTATTTGGCCAGAGAGAGGTTTAACGTAGAATGATTGGCATGACTAAATTACTAAAATTTTCTTGAAAGTTTATGAAACGATTTGAGCCATACAAAAAGCGAGTTAGGCTAGAATATATTGATTTTGATCAGTGAGATAGTTAATTAGTAAGTTAGTCAGGGTGAGCCTGTTAACTAGTGAATGTGTTTTTTAACTTACTGTGAGACAGTTATATATTTCAGTATTGTAAATTTTGAGTTTTTGTTTGTAATTATGTATTATAGATATGAGAAAGAGCAATACATACAAGAGAAATTGCAAGTAAGTGAAATTGTTGTACTAGCATTTACTTTGAATTTAGCTAACAGAAAAGCAGGAATAAAGGAAATAAATTTATTTATTGTTATTGCTAAAGAATGCATTCAACAATAAAACTGTTATAACATTGATGTCACGAGTTGAATTATTTTGGTAAAAATAAATAAAAACAACACTCAACTTCCAGATTAGAAATATACTCGAAGCAATATCGAAAATTTAACGAAAAAGATGAAACAGTGAGAAGAATATCAAAAGGGAAAAAATGATAAATCAAAAGATCGAAAAGAAAAAGACAGAAAATTGTTAGAATGAGGTAAGAAGTTAAGATAGAAATTAAGAAAACGAGACAAAAGATTTACAGAAATGATTATCAATAAAAATATATCTGACTGAAGATAAGTTCCAGGATGCCATATAAAATATACAAGGGAACATCAATGAAGTAAAAAGGGAATAACGAAAAACACAAATAAAGTGAAAAAGGAAGAGCAAAAGGGTATCAATTAAGTGAAAGTGGAAAAACCTGATTTTTAGCACTATAATTCTTCAAACATACTACTTAGCCAATGAGGTGAGGGGGGGGGGCTTGGCAAATGCAAAGATTAAACCAGCCACACCTCTTTCTGCATTTAATCAAGAATTTGAACCTCAAATATCATTAACTATGCCATATAAAATAGAAAGGCTTATTTGGTTTCAATCTTCTACTATACTGCTAAGCTAACTACGTCTGGACTACTTCAACTACATCACTACTTCATCACAATATAGAATATGGTGGGCTGCTCAACAACATTGCCAAGTTGGGAAACTGTTGATGTTCTTGGCATTATATTTACTGGCACCATTCGTTCTACAAAGTAATAATCAGGCAGCTATCATGTAATATTCTAAAATTATCTTTCAATGAAACTCTACTTGATGGCTCAGAAAGTAAGGGTTTAAACACTGTTTTGTTTCTGTTAATATTGCAATAAACAAACTGTCCTAACTTTTGTAGTCATCAAGTGGCAATCACACAATGTAGTGCATGCATTTCATAGTGAAACACCACTTGATAGTTCGAAAAGCATGGAATGCCACTTCCTGTCAGTCATTGATCTCACAATCAGTGACTGTCTTAACTGCTGGTCTGATGGTTAATCACAGCCATAGCAATCACGGGGTTGCTATCATCATCTCAGCTGATCACTAGGGCTCTCTGGTATCTTTTCTTCAGGCACTTCCTCATCTAACAGGTCTTGTACAGTCAGATAAGCTGAGCCGAGGTGATACAAAACAGTACTCTCATCAGTGTTGACCCCTTATTCATGGTCAAGCCAGTGCATGAGAGATTTGTCAGTAACATAAGGTCATAGTTTATCGACATCTTCCACATCCTTACACATGCCACGTGACTACTGTATCTTGTATTTCAATAGACCAATCTCTTAAAGTACGAGATAAGAGCCCGTTCAGCAAGAGCCAAGCTGCCTCCGTGTTGTTAGCACAGATCAAAACCATACACAATCTTCGTGCTTTAACTTTTATTCATTCACTTTTGTCATGATATTTCTCCTGCCATATTGTGGTGTACAAACTAGTATGCATCATCTAATACATACATTAGACAATCCAAGTATTCTTCCAAACACTGCAGCAAATCTGTTCTAAGGAGTAGTTCATACATCACATCCACAGGAAGTAGTATTTCCTGACCAAATATGAGCATGTTTGGTGAATATTCAGTCAATCTCTGTTCTGTCCCAAGTGTTTGTCAGATGGAATTAAGAAATTTTGTATTACCCATTCTGCCAAACCATCAGCATGGGGATGATAAGGCACAGTGCATGTTTTAGCCACATTCAGCATATTCAAAAAATAGTTAGCTATCAAAATTAGTTTCTTCATCCAGGTGAAATTCTTCAGGTGTGTTGAATTGGACTATCCAGTGTTCCACCAACACATCACATCAGCAATATACTGTGCTGAAGAATGGACCAATGGATAAGCCTCGACCCAATAAATAAAGCAACTGATAATGACCAACACATATCAGTTACCTCCAGGGCTATTCTCTGTGAAAGACAATCAACACATCTTTGCTAGACTTTATCCCGTCTAGAGCCAGTGTTTCCTCTGGGAAACACATTGTACAATGTTGAAACCACTGATTAAACCTATCTTGGATGTCAGGATGATGTAGTTACTCTTGTTTGTTTGTTTCTCTAATATCTAAAATGCTTAATCTAATTCCATAAATTTGATATACACTTTCTACATAATATGTAGGTTGTGTTTGAGATAAACGTATTATTAGCTTTAATATTTGTATATTGTTTTAGGTTGTGAATTTTCTGAAATTCTGTCTCTAGATGTTGTAATCCTAAAGCTAATGTTGGTTAATGTGTCACTTTCTTACTTGCTATCGTTGGTTGGTGTGCATTGGCAAAAAAAAAGTCATGATTTCTAATCAAAAACGCCCTAGGTGTAAAAAAAAAGTGTGGCCAAAAAAGGATTGAGTGTACGACTTGAAGGAACAAAATCAAAATTGGTAGCCAAACTGGTAACTACACTTATAGCATTGATAGGAATTTTACAATAGATATTCATGGATTAGTTAGTTAGGCCACATATTTTGTTTTACTCACCATCATGCCCCAGGTTGAACAAAAAACACAGCCTGTCTATAGAATGAATATCTGCTGTAAAATTTTTATCAACGCTGTAAGTGTAGCCACCAGTTTGGCCGACAATTTTGATTTCATTTCTTAATCCCTTTTTGGCTGCATCTTTTTTTCACACCTGAGATGTTTATGATTAGATATATTCTTACCTTAAGTCTTCTCTTACAAAAATATTCCTGTAATTTTAAAACTGGCATAATATAACACAAAAGGATTATTACAAACAAAGATATCTTCAATATAAATTATAAGAAATCACAGGATTGAAGCTAATTCCTATGTTTGGTAAATTTCACATTAGAATCTTGTTCTCCACTGTTAGACTTTTTGGTAGTCAATTCTCATAAGCCATACAGTATGGCTTACACAAGTGTTATTTACATTGCATTTACGTAGATAGACAAGAATCTATTCTATCCAATGATCTTTAGCCATTGGTTCTAAGATTTACTAGTTATTGTCCAATACATTTGCTATTGTATAATAAATGCCTCTCAACACAGGATTATTGAAATATTTATTCAGAATAAACGAACGTAATTTAGGAAAGAAACCTTGGATATGTATATTTCCAAGGGATGCTAGGGTCTGGGTAAATATAAACCTCTACTTTGGAAAGGGCCAAACAGTTTTCAAAAAGTCTTTTGGTTATAGGTGTGCCATTGGTGGCCTTTTCGACCCCAGAGAGTTGCCACCAGCCCAAACAGGGTTAACATCTCAAATTGAATGTGACTAGTAAAACCATTAATGCACATTACCACAAGTGTGTGTGTGTGTGTAACACTTTGGCTTTCAGTCTTTGCATTATGCAAAGTCTGAAGAATCTCCTGCCTAAAATCTCTGGGGCCCAATAACTACAGCACAAGTTGAGAACCACATTATACATGCCTTCCTGTGATGGGGATACGAACCCACGACCCGCAGATTGCGAGCCGAGTACCCTAACCATCTGACCATGCTGGGCCCACATCAGAAGGCAGATTCTAAAGGAATACTCAATAGCAGAGTAAGGGGGAAAGAGGAAGCCTTAGCCAAACTTGTGGAAAGTATTGTCCAATTATCTTATCCAGATGTCCCACATGAAATTGTAGATACATTGAACATGACCAATTCATAAATTCCTAGTGAATGAAGATATGCAGATCATGCTAAAACAAAGTTGGTTTACATCTTTAAAAGATGTCCAGTTAGTGAAGTAAATTGACAATCACCAAATTCTCTTCAAGTGTATATTATCCTATCCTTCGCATCTCCTAAATTTCAGTGCTTCAAGAAGACTTCAAATGAATTGTTTTGTTGGATACATACTATCTTTGGACATTTGATTATACGTGATGGTTATCAAATCCAACTGGTTATCTGGTTCCACAAATATGTCTGCAAGTTCAAAACAGAGTCCATGTCTCTGTTGAATTCATGCTGTTAATCCTCAGCTCAAGATTTTGGATGCTCTGGGCACTATGCATTAATTTTAAGATGTAGTGAAGCAGTTGTGACCCTAGTTTCTTAGCTTGTTTGCCTTAGTTGCCATGTAGATGATGATTCCAGATCGAAGATGAATAGCCAAATACCTATAGTTGCAGATTAGCCATGGTACAATATTTGCACCTGGACAGATAAATATTTAAGCAAGTAAAGTCTTATTTCCAGACAGGTAAAAGCCCATTTAAGCATTATTTCTATCACCAAAGCAGAGGTAAAAAATGCCACACCAATTACATATTTTGCAGTATCAATCACTCCTTCTCAATATACACTCATGTAGTCCATTGTTCTAAGGTACAATCAGGTTAGCAGATTGCAGCAAACTCCAGTTCACCTGTCACACAGACAAAATCCAATGACAATTTCTGCAATAAGTCTATCTATAAGATGGTCAAGGTATAAGATAACTACCTTTTTTAACTCAAGTATAGCTTATCACATTTGTCAAAAAGAAGTTGACACTAACTGACCAAAATAGTGACTTTCATGGAGCGCTTGATACAAGACAAACTTAAGTTAGGTATTGGCAGCTCCACTAGAAATTGAGCCACACATCTTTTTATCCTTATTGGCATAATCAATATACAACAAGTTCTTCACACCACTCAGTCCAGACATGGCATATTCATTACATGCCAGACTGTAAACCCAAAAGTCAATGGTTTGCATCCCACTACCATGTACATTTTGCTCCTCCTTTAAATAACTGTCTTATTTTTGTCAAAGTCCACACAGGCTGGCTCAGTTACTTTAGAACACAATTTGACAAGAATTATTCTCCTCTACTATGTTATTTCAATACAATCTGTGACAATTTCACTTTGAAATCAGCACTATTACTGTTGATTACCACACTTGTATCCAGAGCTTTAAATAACTGTATCCTCTTTTTTTTTTCGTCAACGTCCACACAGGCTGGTTCAATTACTTTAAAACACAATTAACAAGATGAATTATTTTCCTCTACTCTATTATTACAATAAAGTCTGTAATAATTTCACTTTAAAAAATCGCCACTATATGCTCTTTGTCTATCTAACTAAATTTCTGATGCATGTTTATACACCAACAGAGGTCTAGAACATTCCACACACTACTATATATAATGATGTAATAATACTCAATTAGATCAACGAGAAAAACGCAGAAGGTTCTAGTAACATGTTGCAATAATCTAACAATCACCAATTCATAACTATTGAACTACACAATGTATGATTCATAAATGGTTATGTAAACAAACATGCAATAAACAAGGTCTTCTAAAAAATAACTAACTTTAACATTCACATTATACTTAAACTGAAACAATCATATATATCAAACAATAAACCCCTCTTCAAGAAAAATATGTATAATATTTCTTATACTATATACAAAGACTATTTTCAGTTCCTTACACAAAGTTTACTTATACAGTCCACACCAATATTTGCAATACCCTTGATTGCCACAATGTGGAACCAGTAATTCTGGAGGTACAATGCCCACCTCATGATCCTCACACTTCTTGCTTGATCAGGTTTCTCATTGTGTAGTACATTTGACAGGGCTTTACCTTGAGTGGATCCCTGGTCGTGGTCTCGATCTTGTGTTGTACAAGGTCTGTCTTACCTGATCTATCTGTGAAAATATCTGCCTACTGGCAAGTAGACCTTCTAGCTCTTTCTTCTGCTTGCCAGTCAGTTCTTCATTGATGTTGGCGCCTTTGTATATCTCAACTCCACCCAGAAGTCTTAGATCTAGTAGGTCTTCATCTTCTATGACAAAGTCACAATCTTCTGGTTCTGCAATATTCACCTGTGCCTCAATAGTTGTACCCATTAGGTTTTTCCTATCAACATACCTCTTCAACAGATTGACATAGTATATCTTGGTCTTCCCATACACTTTCACCTTTTGATCTATTCTGTTGACTACTTCCTGCACTTCAAAGGGTCCTTTCCACCGCAGGGTGAGTTTGTTGTTGTCTGTGGATAGCAGAACCAAGACCTTCTGTCAGACTTTGAAACATCAACCCTTGGCCTTCTTGTCATAGAAGTGCTTCTTACTGGCTTAAGCTACATACAAACGTTCTTGAGACAGTTGAAAAATTTCCCCCAGTCGGTTTCTGAGGTCTAACACGTGCTGATATATGTTCCTCACTTCTGACTCTTCTTCTCCTGTCTACAGTTCTTTCAATGTCTACATTGCACCTCATACTGTTTTTCCATACAGTAACTCAAAGGATGAAATCAAGTATTCACTTGTGGGAATTCTCAGTAAGCAAATAATACCACACACAGGTACCTGTCCCGGTCACGTAGTCTCTCCTGGCACAACTTCTTCAGCATGCCCTTTGAGATTCTGCTAACACTCTCACAAAGTCCATTACGTCAAGGGGTTGTATGGTGTGGTAAAGAGTTGCCTAGTGCTGATGAGTCTGCACACCTCTTGGAACAATTCTGAGATAAACTGGGCCCTCCTGTCACTCAAGACTTCTTTTGGAAAGCCTACTCTGCAGAACACTTCCAGGGGGGGGCTTCTGCTACTCTCTCCATCTCTAATTTGGCAATGCTATGGTTTTGGGTAGTGTGTTGCATATTGAACTACTGTCGGCACATACTGGTTGCCCTTGGCATATACAGGTGCTAGTGGTCTGATAAAGTCAACAGCTACTCTGCTGAATGGCTCTTCTATTAGAGGCATCTCACCAAGTGGTGCACCTTGACTACCTTCTCTCTAGGCATTGTCTTTTGGCAGATGTCACATAACCTGCAGAATCTGGTCACATCTCTGATGGCCCCTGGCCAATGGAAGTTGGTAGTGATTCTGTCTGCTGTCTTCTTTGCTGCTAGATGTCCTTTTACAGTCTACTCGTGAATCAACTTTATCACTCAATTCCAGCATTCTGTTGGTACTATGATCTGTTTAACTTCCCCAGATCTGCCTTGATAGATCCAGAACAGCACTCACTTCTGGTCCTCTATCCTGTAAGTCCCTTTCTCGTTGGTATTGTGCTCGAATTTCTCCTGGACACTGTTCCAAAGTTTCTGCAGTGAAGGGTCTTTCTTCTGTGTTTCCCTCAGTTCCCATAGACCTACATTTGGGATGTCACCTTCTGAGACTTACAGGGTTTGATGTCTTGATTGCTTTTCTTGAGCTCTGCAGATGTCTCATTAGTCTCCTTTCTGTCTGGTGCCACAAAACGTCTACTGCCTGGCATATTGCTAATCACCAAGTCATAGATGGGTTCCTTTATACACATGGTTTTAAGGTATCACACGTGATTTGGAGTGTCCACCTTTATTCTTGTTATGGGAAGCCTTCTCACTGTTCAATCAATCAGCACACATAGATGTACCTTGCCTGTCATCTGACCATTAGATACTAGACTGGTTCTTACTGCTGCACTCAGTGTCTCGTAGGACTTTCCCTTTCTTGTCCCCAACATAGCCTTCTCCTACTGGTATGTTATGGCTTGTTGGCAACTCTCGATCTTTATCGCATGTTTGATCCCCAATGTCTCTGTTGACCTGTTTGATAACTTGAGCTGACCATCAATCATGTACTGTTTAATCATGGTGATAGCTCTTCTTATGTTAAATCTGACGAGTTGTCTCTATTCTGTTTCTTCTGGCAGTAGCATCCATGGTGACAGCCACTCTTTTCTTGTTTCTTTCCAACACCATCTTTGCAGGTAGCTCCAGCTGCTTTATGTCAATATTTCTGCTGTTGTTTGTTGGCAACAGACTTGCACTCACTCACAGTGTGTCCTATTTTCGAACAAGCATAACACCTCTTCTCCCTTTTGTCTGTTGAGTTCTTGTCACCTTTGGTGGCACCCTGCTTGTGGTCAACCAACTCTGGTTTCGAATTTGTCGGTTGTTCTTGGACTTGCCAGTTAGACTCTCTCCATGGGATTCCACATACTGTTCAGCCAGATCGTCTATGTCTTTTGGTGCTCTCACTTTTAGGAACAGTAACATGTCAGTAGAGCACGTGATTATGAAATGTTCACATATTAGTAGATCTGCCAGTCCTGCAAAATTATCTTCATTGTTGGTCATTTCAGTCCACCTTGTAAAATGTCGCTGTAGACACGTCACAAACTGAAATACAGTTTCTCCAGTGTTGGATTTGATTTCACTGAATTTCTGGCAAAAATCTTCCTTGGTAAGTTCATAGCATTACAGCAAAACCACTTTTTACTTGTCATAGTCCATGATGCATCTTCTGACATCATGCCTGTATATACATGTGGGCCTTTTACTGTGAAAAGGGGGCTGAGACAGACTGCCCAGTCGCCCTTGTCCCAGTTCTGAATTTGAGCAAATCTTTCTTACCTCTCCAAAAAGGCATCCATGTCATATTCCTCTTCCAGTTTCTCCTCTCTTCACCTTTCTTCTATTATCTGCCTATGCTCTTCTCTTTCTAGGTTTTGTTGTTATTTAACAAACTCTCAAATATCACCATCTTTAACAAAAGTCACTCGTCCCTCTCTATCCACTTATCAAAGTCAGTTGACATGATTATAAATTATGGTTGTGACTTTACAATATTTTTGCCACCACTACAGCTGTGTGTATATAGGTTTATTTGCCACTGTTGTCTACTGCTGTTTACCACTGTAGATCCTGACTGGCTTATCACTGTCAGATTATTTTGTATGGGCCAGATTCTTTACAGCAGATGTCTACGACTTGTTTGCAGCAAATTTCAACAATAAACAAACAGCACACAGTCCACTTGTTTAAAAAAAATATATTAAAACAAGTCAAACATGTACACAAATGATCAGTACACTATTGGTTATCGCAATTGTACCCAGAATTTTAATAATTATTCCCTTTTCGTCAACTTCCACTCAGGCTGGTTCAGTTACTTTAGAACACGATTTGACAAGACGAATCATTCTTCTCTACTCTTTTATTACAATACAATCTGTCATAATTGCACTTTAAAAATCGCCACCATACGCCTTTTATGGCTATACTCACAATCACTCAGTCTAGATATATCTATCTAACTACAGTTTCGATGCATGTTTATGCCCCGACAGAGGTCTAGAACATTCCACACACTACTAGATATTATGATGCAATAATACTCAATTAAAACAACGAGAAAAACACAAAAGGTTCTAGTAATATGACACAATAATATAACAATCACTCATTCATAACTATTGAATGACAAAACGTGGGATTACTTAACATTTATTTAAACAAATTTGCAATAAACTATCGCTTCAAACAATAACTAAGTTCAACAGTCGCGCTATATAAATTATCTAAATCAGAGCACTCTCATTAAACTTAAACTGAAACAGTCGTGTATATCTAACAGCAAGCATAAACTCTTGTTCTAAGAGAGTAACACTCTTACATCTTGTTGCATTCTTTCATTGTGTCCTCACCTCAATCACAGCTTCCTTCTCCTCACCATAAATTCTACATGTTCTCAGATAGTCCTTCCATGATTACAATGTTTACCAAACTTTACAAAACAAGACAGTCAAATAGAAAAAGAAGCAAAACCAAATTAAACTTTGCAATAAACAAATCTTAGACACATAACCAAAATGCAACTTGATAACATAGAATTTCTATTCCAGTACATTGATATCCATCCATCAGATAAGTTCAAATATTTTCAAAATGCAGACCTCAAAAATGCTATGCAGAGACTAAGGTGTACACAGCAAAGGAAAATAAATACTCTGTTGTAATCAGTTACTACACTGATCGCCATCAGTTAATTTTAAGGATCTATAAAATGCAATTTCTAAAAAGGTTATGTAAGAAAGTAAACTTAGCATGGACAGCAAACGAAAAATAATTAACACAAGTGAACAAAAGTGTGAGTAGTTTACTTACCATTCATCCTCTGTTTGTGTTATAACTCAAGCTGACTGCTGGAGCATAAAGTTTCCAAAAAACCCTAAGTCACATCAAATTGCACAACTATTTGTGTCATCCCTTGAGACACACTCACCCAACCCCAGTGGGAAACACATAGGGCCAAAGTGATACGAGTTTCTAGCTGTTGACATATGTAACCTTCACTTGAGTAAAAGGATTAGTACGTGCTACCTTTTGACATTCAGTTAACAAAGAATGTCATGTAGATACATAGGACATGCACGAAAATTTAGGGAAAATTACCTGAATATCTCTGACTAAAGATATATTTTAAACTAGTTAGGAAGAGAGGCACTCATAGCCTTTCTAGTTATGACAATGAGATATTGCACTTGTACCCTTCGTCTGACTTAAAAGTGCGATATAATTATTTTTGCCCATGTCTTGTGCGAACGTACCTTCAAAATACTTCTCAAGACCCAACAGCCAATGAAGTCATATCAAAAAATTGAAATCCGGCCAATAGGTAAAATAAACTACCCATAACTATGAATAAATATTTGTTTTACCTGTTCCGGTTTATAAGGATGTTGATAACTGCATGCAGAACACCTACACAAACATTTTGAAACCAAATACCTGAATATATCTCAATAAATATAGATTTTACATTATTTATGGAAAAGTAAAATATGATGATATTTCATATCACAAACAGTCTCGTAATTATAACTACCGTATTTTTCGGAATATAAGATGCACCTGTGTATAAGACGTACCCTTATTTTGAAGACAAAGTTTTGGGGAAAAAAAGCAACAGTCGCATTTGAAAAATTTTTATTGAACAAAAATTCAATTTGATACTTTAAAAATTAGTATATATTGTTCTAAACACAAAAGAGCTCAAAACATCAAAATAAGAAAATGCCGTAAATCAAAAAAAAGGTTTACTGTTATTTAGTTTGGTTCAAAATCTTCATTGCTTTCATTGTCGCTTGGAAAGGAATAACTGGATCCAATATTATGGTCAAAGAGAATGTCATCCCCGGTCCCATCCATTGCGTTATTGATACCACATTTCTTAAATGACTTACCGTATTTGATGGCATATAGGACGCACTTATTTCCCAAAATTTTGGCTCAAAAAATCGCCCTGCGTCTAATATGCGAAGTTGAGACCTTCAGCAGGCTAATCTTCTTCCTAACGCTCACTATCCTAGCACACGATCAGTACAGTATTCCAACTACGAAATAGGAAATTTGCATAGGCCAGACGCAGTCGAATGTTCAGCATCCTGTTAAAGGATGGAAGGTCTATCTCTTAAAAGTGCGAACGCTTGTCCCTTCAGAAACAAGGTTTTGTCACGTCGTTTTATCTTTACTGTGAAACTTGATATAGCGACCAACTTGTGTCAACAACACGAAAAATGCACGGCCAATCAGTAAGCGAAGATAGAGATAGAGGCAAATTACAAGCAAACAATAGGGAATGCTACCGCGTGCTCCGTCTATCTATTTAAATTCTTTGCGTTGAGCGCACGTAGGCTGTTTAGCCGATTTGTGAACCAACTTCTGACATTTTTTACCTGGGTGAACTGTAGAGTAAGATAAATCAATCTAATATTAAAATAATAACGGTGAGTGTTTTACATTGGGGTTTTCCTGTCTCTTTTTAGTGTACATTTCCATTTTTGGTTTACTCAAATTCATTTATTGTTTTTCTTTCAGTGCTTTAAAAATGGTTTTGGAGCAGGAGGAAAAAGATCGAGCTACACAATCTCCTACAAATTACAAGTGGTAGATTATGCCAAGGAGCATTACAATAGAGCAGCAGCAAGGGCTTTTGGGCCACCACCTACGGAAAAAATGATACGTGTCTGGCGACAGCAAGAAAACCAACTGAAGAGCACAAGGAAAGGTAAGCATAACTTTCGTTACCCAGCCCCACATTGGCCAGAACTTGAGGTTGACATAAAAACGTGGGTGGTAAATGAGAGAAATTCAGGGAGAAGTGTTTCTACCAAAATGATAATTCATGAGGCCAGGAAAGTAGCAAAACAACGAGGTTGGTGTTATAGGTTTATGAAACGGCAAGGTTTATCAATGCGTACAAAAAAATCCATTGTACAGAAAATGCCTGCTGATTATGAAGAAAAAATATTAGAATTTCATGGATTTGTTATAAATGCACGAAAGAAAACTTGTTTTGAACTGTGCCAAATAGGGAACATGGACGAAGTTCCACTCACATTTGATGTACCATCCAACAGGACTGTGGCTGTCAGAGGGTCTAAAACGGTCTCAATAAAAACCACTGGCCATGAAAAGACCCACTATACAGCAGTTCTGACCTGTTGTGCTGATGGCACAAAACTGCCACCTCTCTTGATATTTAACAG
>NW_013665679.1:1348000-1349546 GCF_000517525.1 Limulus polyphemus
ATGGCTTGTGTATATCGTATATATACATATATATTATTCATACCTTCGGTGTATAGGACTCAAGCAGATTTTGACATCAAATTTTGGGGTAAAAAAGTGCGTCTTATATACCGAAAAATGGGGTATATCGCTTCATGACAAAATACGTAAACGTACAACAAACACCTATATATTAACTAATATTTTAATATATATAAGTTATTGGTCTAATGTATTAATTGCTTATTTATCTATTCATTGTGTCTGAGTTCAACTCATGTTAGTTTAGATTAAATTAAAATATTTACCAGTAGTATGCCACTTGACATTGAAGGCAAGCCATGCCTGCCTGTTTTCGACAAACTTCACACTGGTGCTTAATTTTTTTCGGCATTGCTAAAATATTCATATCGTTCTTTTTCATGTTTTTCTTTCTTTCTTTTAATTAAATCTTACCACACCCTTAAAATTCCAGAAAGGCTAATAGTTATAACGTTAGATACTTTCGTTTATCACTTAGTAAAATCCAAAATAATGTTTAAGAATATTACAAGCACTACCATAGCAACCAGAGTTTTTCAGACGCCACCTAGTTAAAAGTTAATTGGAAGGGGTAGAGATTTTAACTAACAAATGTTGTATAATTATATTAATGTAAATAAAATAACGATCTATAACTCCAGAATGTATCTTTATTAGCTCAATATTTCGATATTACAACTTCATTGGAGCTATCGATGTTGAAATTAAATTGAAACACCGTCATCAGTTAATCGAACATTGATACACGTGTCTAATACATTCAAATCATATTAAAATAACATCAAACGTTCTTGAAATTAAATTGTTGAAACAAACCAAACGAACAATGGTAGACAAACAATATATATGTAAATCAATGAGTGAACTATTAAAATCATAGGATTTAGAAGAGGAGGAGGAGACGTTATGTATATGAAACAGTAACACATCTTCATAAGCATGTATGTAGATATCTGTATTTCTCTATCCTCCTATATAAATATATACCAGGGATGAAGTTCTCAACAAAAAAATAGAGGTACTCAGCTGGGTGAAGTGAACCTGTTTTTGAAAAAGAAAAAAAAATCTACGTGTAAACATAAAAAACGACAAAGCAGCTTAAATAAGTCCCGTTATTAGTACCGCCTGAAAAATAACTTCCGGCAGAATTTCACCCCTGATATATATACACATTAGAATATCAAAAAATATTTTTTAAACATTGTGAAAGTTTTAAAATACTTTGTCAAAAAAAGCTATACATATTAAAATCTTCAGAATATTGTCAACATCTCTTCACTAGAGGCCAACCTTTATATCTGTTCATTTTCGATTTATTTTTCTTGATTAAAACAGATTCTTTAATCTATTGATCTAGAAAACTATGACTTGTAGACAAGACCTTGACATCCGATATTATTTGCTTGTGGTATCCAGCATTATTAGTAGCGAAGGTTTGGATGTCAGGTACGTGTTCTGATATTCTGTCACTCTTTTTTAATATATAAGCCTGGCAGGGAAAGCCTGCGGGGGATGAATGAAGAGG
>NW_013665679.1:1350028-1353466 GCF_000517525.1 Limulus polyphemus
CCTGCGGGGATGAATGAAGAGGGTTCCGGTAATTCACGATTCTGTTTCGAGCTAGTGTGTGTTTTCGAGATTGTGAATCGCTGTGATTTATCGCGTGTAATATAAATATAGTTGAGTTTACAAACATACTGATTGTGAAATTACTATGTGATAAAAGTTTGTATCGAGAAGGAATAAACTGGTTTAACCAAGAAAGGACTTGTATCACTGAAGTCTCGTGGAATGAATTTCTACCGAAAATTATCAAACAAGCAGATACGCAACAAATTGGTGTCAGAAGTCGAATGGAAAAAAAAAAAAGATCGAAACGAGAAGTGGCAAATCAAACTATAGCTTAGCAGATTTGATGGCAGCAATACAAGAACAGCAAAAGAAACAAGAAGAATGAGAAACGAAACAAGAAGAGAGATTACAGCAGTTGTTGGAGGAAAAAGAAAAGAAACAAGAAGAACGAGAAAAGAAACAAAAAAGAGGTTAATACAGTTGTTGGAGGAAAATGAAAAAACACAAAAAGAACGAGAAAATAATCAAAAAGAGATTACAGCAGTGGCAAGACAACCAGCAACTGGAACAAGAAAGGAAACAAGAAGTACAAATGGAAAAAATTGGTAAATTTCAAAGTGAATTAAATACATTAAAGGACGATTTACTATCTTTTACACAAGGAGGATATATTAACCATTAGTATAACAGCCCCAGACAACGGGAAGCCCCTTCCAGACCCCGCAGCTAAACCTTAATCCAGACATATTCAGTCCTGCCAGTAGTCACATTCTAGATATGAGTGTCAGCAATAGGGGTGATTTAATACGAAGGAAGCCACAGGAATTCGATGGGAAGGCACCGTTGGAAGCATATAGAACACAATTTGAGCTCGTGGCAGAAATGAATGGATGGACAGAGGAGCAGAAGGCAGTGTATTTGACAACGAGCTTGAAGGTATAACCACCGGAAATACTCGGACAGTTGTCAGCAGACGATAGGCACAACTATAGAGAACTGGTAGCTGCTCTAGAACTCAGGTATGGAACTCAAAATCAGTCTGAAGTCTACAGGGCTATGTTTCGGACTAGAGTCCGTGCTAAAGGGGAGAGCCTGCAAGAGCTGGCACAGGATTTAGAAAGTATTGCACACAAGACCTACTCAACTGTGCCACCCGATGTCCTCAAGCTGTTGCTGAGGGATCAGTTTGTAGATGCCTTGGACAGTCCACAACTGAAGATACAAGTAAAGCAAGCAAATCCCTCTACTATGCAGGATGCAATGGCCAGATCTCTTGACTTTGAATCCTATGTTAAGTCCAGCACAGAGATAACAAGGTTGGTACAGTCATCAGGATTCAAGGCCAGAAAAGGTCAGCTTTCAGAGAAGTTTGGGGGACTTTGCTGGCACTGTAACAAATCGGGGCACAAGAGAGCTCAATGCCAGGAACTTCAAAACAGAGAAGATGCCACGGCAGGAAAGGCTGCTACCCAGAAAGGTTGTTGGAACGGTGGAGAGCAAGGACATATGAGAAACTATTGTAAGAAAAATACTACCAATAAGCCAGCCTCGGGGAAACCAGTAGTGGTTGGTGTTGAGGGACGCCCACCAACCCCCCATCGCAGTGGTGAGATTCAGCCGGTTCGCACCGGTTCGTGCGAACCTGTTCTTAGAATTTAATGACCTCCACGAACCGGTTGTTAACAATCGTATGTATAGGCTTAATAATAACGTTATAACTTACAAGTACGCGTGTTTACAACGCAACTTTACTAGCAGGCTAGGCGGACTAGGTCTACTAGATCTCTGATGATTCATTTGCCAGCAGGCAAGTGTTTTTTTGAACAGATTCTTATGATCTTATCTAAATTATTATTATTAGATCTAACTTAGTTATATCATCTACTATAGACCAAGCGTCCTAGGCCTACGTGTGAGTGCAAATCTGTGCTGAATTATTAGCCAGCGGGTGAACGCTTTTTCTACAGATTCTTATCTAAATAATTACGTTAATCTATTATTATTATACCTAAGGTTAGATCATCTATATACATAGCTCTAGGCCCTAGATTTATATAATTAATATACCTTATACAGCTATGAAAATTGAAATGTTATGCTAATAATTGGCAAGCACGAAATTGCATTAGAAAATATTTTTCCCCAATAATTTATAAAATTTGTTAGATGATAGATCTATCATCTATGCATTAGTTTAATACATTTTTAATTTTTAAGAAATATAAATTTTTGTGTTTTCGCTCCAAATATAACAGGACCCCTTTCTCTAATAATTCATTTCTTTGTTTTTCACCTGTTACTATCCATTTTATTTATTTTTTGTTTTTTCTTACTTTACTTTTTTTGAAATATATTTTTTAACGTATTACGTATGGAAGAAATTAATAAAGATTTGAATTTTATTAAGTTGAAAGATTATAAAACACTTTTTTAATTGAAAGTTTCTAAATAATCTTTAACACTATCCGTGACAGCCTATTTTTATTTTCTCAGTGATATTTTCTCAGTGATTCTTTCTGGCTACTCCGTTTTTTTAATATCTAATATTTTTACATGCTGCTAGTGAGAGAACCTGTTGTTAAAATATTTGAATCCCACCACTGACTATACATATATATATATCCAAAATGATTGAGGTAAGGAAAACACTCTGGTAATTCTGAAAACTTCTTTGCTCTGTGAAATAACTAGTATATTATTACTGAAGCAAACCAGACAAATTCTATAACACCACATTAGTTTGAAGCTAAGAAAATAAGGGTATATTATTTACACAGTTATACTATATGCTGAAGTACAGAAAATGCTCTGGAATCTCTGAAAATTTCTTTGCTCCATGACAAAACTACTATATTACTAAAGACGAATATCTGATGCATTGAACACTAATGAACTCAGTGTGGAGAAAATAAAATAAGGGCACACAATATATGCAGATATCCAAACCACCTGAAATGAAAAAGGCCTATGGTGATTCTGATCATTTCTTTGCTCCATGTAAAACCTTACATATAATTAAAGAGGAAAATCATAAAAATATAATGACATCAAAATTGGCATGGAGCAAGGAAAATAAGGGCCTATAATATAAGCAGATGTATGTGATTATACTATTAGCATATATCTGAAATGAATTCGGTACAGAAAACACTGGTGGTCCTGACAGTTTCTTTGCTCTGTGACAAAACTTGTAAATTACTAAAGAGGAAAACCAGATGAATTCAATGACACCACCTCAGTGAAGAGCAAAGAAAATAAAAGATTATAATACATGCATATATCCAAATTGACTGAGACATGGAGGCCTTTGGGTGATTTTAATAATGTATTTGCTCTATGACAAAACTTATTTATTGAAAAGAAAAATCAGATGAATTTGATGACACCACACAAGTGTGAAGCAAAGATATTAAGAGACTAATATACACAGATGTG
>NW_013665679.1:1354446-1355161 GCF_000517525.1 Limulus polyphemus
AACACACGCTATAATTCACAGCGATTCACACACTTTACTTACGGTGCCTACTGTTTGCTTGGCTCAGTTATCAATTATTTCTCTTCAATCTATCTCCGGCTTACATACTATAAAATAGGGCGTCTTGCAAACGCTGGGACATTCGCGAGGCTGTTTATAAGTCACGAACCTTCTAGGAACTCCAGCGCGCATGCTCCCAGCGTCGCGTGACTTCCGCTGTCGTAACACAGGCTATTTAATAGGGATAGAGTATTAAAGAGGGGGGAAGTAGTGACTTTATATGTAAAATGTGAGTTACATCCTGTTGAAGTTGAGGATATAAAAGATAATAGCAAGGAAACTGAATCCATTTGGGTTTCTATTGGTGGATATAAAGGGAAAAGGCTTTTAGTTGGAATTTGTTACAGATTACCAAATGATATTGATGAAATTATTGAGAAACTTTACAATGACATTAAGATTTCAGCTGTTAATGAAGTCATAATTGTGGATGGTTTTAATTTCAGACACATAGATTGGGCGCTAGAGTCAAGCCATGAAGGAGATTGGTTTTTGGAAACTGTTCAAGATGGCTTTCTTCCCTAATTAATCAAGGAACCTACTAGAAACAATGCTGTTTTAGATTTATTGTTAACTTCGAATATAGAAATGATCGAGAGGGTGGAAATTGGGGAATATCAGGGTGCAAGTGATCATTGCTCTATTATGTTCAATG
>NW_013665679.1:1355847-1358703 GCF_000517525.1 Limulus polyphemus
AAAAAGCCAATTTTGAAGGGATGCGACAAGAATTACGTGTTGTGAATTGGACAGCTAAATTACTTGGAGACACTAATCAGATGTAGAAATTTTTTAAATATTCAAGGTAAACATATTCCTTATAGAATATAAAGGGTAGCAGCAAGTAAAAATAACAGGTAGGATCACAAAGAGTATAAGAGATAAAATTAAAGAAAATCATCTAAATTTAAGAAATTTAAATTAAATCGTATGACAGGAGGTTTAGAAGATCAAGAAAATTGGTGAAACAGGAAATTAGGACATCAAAAAGGTTGGCTGAAAATGTAAAAATTAACAGTAAGGATTTCTTTAAATACATTAATGGTAAACAAAATGTTAGGATTGGGATAGGACCCTTGAGGAATGATAAAGGAAGACTCATATCTGATGATTATGAGATGGTTAAGTTATTAATTTTTGCTTTTTCTTCGATTCATACTAATGAAGATTTAAGCAGTGTTCCACATCTTGAACAGTTGATAGATGGAAATGAGAACAAACAAATTGGCTGCATTAATTCTTAGCTGAGTATGAAAAAAATTGGGAAGTTTAAAGAATGATAAGGTTCCTGAGCCAGATAATATTTCCCAAAGGTTTTGAAGGAGGTTAAAGATTGGGCATGTGAGCCATTTGCTACTATTTTTTGTCAGTCCTTGAACAGTGGGCATGTACCAGAAGATTGGAAGTTAGCTAATGTCACTCTGTTCAAGGGAGGTGATAAAAATTGTCCCAATAATTTATAGACCCATTAATCTTACATCAGTTGTAAGAAAAGTTTTGGAAAGTCTGATAAAAGATGATTTGCAAAGTCAGTTAATAAAGTTTAGAATTTTATTAGATACTCAACATGGTTTTACTAACAGTAGATCTTGCCTTACAAGTTTTTTTTACTTTCTTTGTAAAAGTTACTGCTTATGTAGCTGAGGGTAAGAGTGTAGATTTGGTGTATCTAGATTCTCAGAAAGCATTTGATAATGTGTCACATAAAAGGCTTGTAAAGAAAATCATCTCCATAGGTGGGGGAATAATTTAGCAAATTGGATATAAGAATGGCTGGATGGAAGAAAGCAGAGAGTTGTTACTAATGGAGTTCAGTCAAACTAGATTAATGTCACAAGTATGGTACGTTAGGGTTCAGTCTTGGGACCTTTGCTCATCTTGATTTATATCAATGACATAGATGAAGGAAGGGTCAATAAATTACTCAAATTTGCACATGATATTAAAGTCTTGGGTGTTGCTAGCTGTGAAGAGGATGCTGATTTACAAAAGGACTTAAATCATTTAGTGAGTTAGAGAAATATGGCAGGTGGGTTTTAATTATAATAAATGCAAGATAATGCATGTGAGTTATAATTTGAATTATAAGTACAAATTGGATGGGAATAACCTTACCAGTGCTGTGAAAGAAAGGGATCGTGGTGTAATAGTTGATCAGTCATTCAAGCTATCCAAACAGTGTGCTGTTGATAGTGGAAGGGCAAATAGGATTTAAGGTTGTATCTACAGAAATACAGAGTAGAAGTCTAAAGAGGTTATAATTTCATTGTATAGATCAATGGTTAGGCCACATTTGGAATATTGTGTTCATTCTTGGGCTTCTTATCGTAGGAAAGACATTGAATTGTCGGAAAGGGTTCAGAGAAGGGTTACTAGAATGGTGCCTAGGCTGGAGTGGTTGTCATTCGAGGAGAGTTGAAATCTAATTTTTTTTTCTCTTGAAAAATAAAGAATTAGGGGGGTCTAAATAAATTGTTTAAGTTTATAAAGGGAATTGATAGTGTTGATGCATCATCTTTTTTCATATTTAACAGTGAAAATAGTAGGACAAGGGGACACAGATATACATTTTGGCAGAGTATGAATCATTTTCAGCTAAGACAGTTCTATTTTTCTAACCAGGTGGTTGGCCTTTGGAATGGTTTGCCTTCAGATGTTGTGGGGGCAGAAAATTTAAGCGAGTTTAAGAAAAAAGCTTAATAAATATATAAATGTTACGACAGTGGGGGTCACGTGACGAGTATTCTAGAAGATTCGCTAGTGTGTTACGACAGCGTTGCGTCAAATGACGCTGGTAGCACGTGTTGAGAGTCTTAGAAGTTTTTAGAACAGGCAGTACTGTCGTATATAAGTGCGCTAGACAGTGAGAGAGACAGACAGAGTCGAAGCAGCAGTGGAGACAGAGACGTAGCGGAGACGAAGCAGGCAGAGAGAAAGAAAAGCAGCGATTATGGTCGGCGGGAACTGAGGATAGCAGACACAGAGATCGGAACTATAGTTTGCGGGGACGGACAATTAAGTCTAAGCGCGATAGAAAGTGAGTGAATTGTTGTGAACTATAGTGTGTGTAAATGTGAAAATTAAGAACATTACAAAGTTGTATTGAGGAAGAATAAACAAGTTTTATAAAGAAAGGACGTGTATCTTGTAAGAATTAACTAACAAACATACAGAGACGTAACAAATTGGTGTCAGAAGTGGGATAGAAAAGAAAAAAAAGAAAAAAGAAGAAGAAGATAGAAACGAGAGGCGGAAAATCAAACTACAGCTTAGCAGATTTGATGGCAGCAATACAAGAACAGCAAAAGATACAAGAAGAACGAGAAAAGAAACAACAAGAACGAGAAGAGAGATTACAACAGTTGTTGGAGGAAAAAGAAAAGAAACAAGAAGAACGAGAAAAGAAACAAAAAGAGAGACAACAGCAGTTGCAAGAAAACCTGCAACAGTGGCAGTTCGACCAACAAAAAAAACAAGAGGAGAGGTTACAACAGTTGTTGGATGAAAAAAAAAAGAAACAAGAAGAACGAGAAAAGAAACAAAAAGAGAGACAAC
>NW_013665679.1:1359196-1360272 GCF_000517525.1 Limulus polyphemus
GCCCGCAGCTAAACCCTAATGCAGACATCTTCAGTCCCGTTAGAAGTCACATCCCAGATATGAATGTTAGTAATAGGAGTGATCCAGTGTGAAGGAGGCCACAGGAATTCGATGGGAAAACACCGTGGGAAGCATATAGAACACAGTTTGAGCTACTGGCAGAGACGAATGAATGGACAGAGGAGCAGAAAGCAGTATATCTGGCAACGAGCTTGAAAGGACAACCACTGGAAATACTTGGACAGTTGTCAGCAGACGACAGGCACAACTATAGAACACTGGTGTCGGCTCTAGAACTCACGTATGGAACCCAAAACCAGTCCGAAGTCTACAGGGCTAGGTTTAGGACGAGAGTCCGAGCTAAAGGGAGAGCCTGCAAGAGCTAACACAGGACTTGGAAAGTATGGCACACAAGGCCTACCCAACTGCACCACCCGATCTCCTCAAGTTGTTGCTGAGAGATCAGTTTGTAGATGCCTTGGACAGTCCACAACTTAAGATACAAGTGAAGCAAGCACACCCCTCTACTATGCAGGATGCAATGGCCAGAGCTCCCGAATTTGAATCCTACGTTAACTCCGGCACAGAGGTACCAAGGTTGGTACAGTCGTCAGGATTCAAGGCCAGAAAAGGTCAGCTTTCAGAGAAGTTTGAGGGACTTTGCTGGCACTGTAACAAACCTGGGCACAAGAGAGCTCAATGCTGGCAACTTCAGCACAGGGGAGATGATACAGCAGGAAAGGCTGGTATCCAGAAAGGTTGTTGGAACTGTGGAAAGCACAGACAGTTGAGGAGCCAGTGTAGAAAGAATATTACCAACAAGTCAGCTTCGGGAAACCAGTAGTGGTTCGTGTTGAGCGACGCCCACCAACCCCCATCGTGAAAGTCCCAACAGCTAGGGGTAAAATGGCAAGCACACATAGTATCTGCGTGACAGGGAAGCTGGATGGCCAAAGGTGCAACTTTGTCATAGACCCTTGTAAGCATCAAGGTGTTAGATCATGAAGGAGTACCAGAAGCTGTACAGAAGCTCTGTGATGTGACAGGACATTATGCAAGGTTGTGAGGACAAAAGT
>NW_013665680.1:0-3386 GCF_000517525.1 Limulus polyphemus
GTTTTATTTAATTTTTTTTTTTCATTAGTGAGTTCTCTTAATAGGATGAGAACAAATTAATTTATTTCGTCCTTTGTTTATACAGGTTTGAGCTTGTACACTGTTGTGTAAACCTATGTTAGAAATGTCGTGACAACAGATCAACTTATTTGTATAATGTAACTCAATATCCACAACACCAAACACATATCTAAATACTTTACAAAAAACACTGAATGATTCAACTTTCTAGGTTGATAAACTCCCTGTCTTGATATAACTCTACCTGCTATCTTCTTCACTGTCTTTGATCTCACTAACTACCTTAAGGATGAGCATCTGTTTATCTATATAGACTTTGATTTTAACGTCATCTAGCTAGCATCTAAGTTAAACAAATATATCTTGTATTAGATTCTGAAACTGATCTAACATCAAGCAAATATTTGTATAGATATTGTTTTACATGATTTACTGTATTGTTACAGTTGGTAAAACTGAAAGTTATAAAAATATTTTTTGTCACTTCAGCTACCAGGTTATGGTGCGTGAAGCTGCTTATTTATTTATTTTATACGAGAAGGTGAAATTAATAAAATTAGCAGGTCTTACAAAATCAATAAAAATGCATTAGTCTGCTTTTGATGATCATATTAAACAATCCGGAATTGTTGGCTTTGTAAATGTTGTTTTAATTATGTCTGTCTTCAATAAGTAAATGCCAGCCTGTAAGGTACAGTCAATAGAACAAAAAATGTTGGGCAGAGCACAGATAGTTTATTGTGTAGCTTTGTGCGTAACTTCAAACAAATCAAATTCTTATTCAACACTCCCAAGTTTTTAAAAGATGGTTCGTGCTTTTTGGTATCCTAGTTGTTGCTGATTTACATAGGGTTTGTTTGGAAGTTTGTGCAAAGCTACAAGAGGGCTATCTGTGTTAGTCATCCCTAATTTAACAGTGAAAGACTAGAGGGAAGGCAGCTAGTCATCATCACCCACCTCCAAATCTTGGGTTACTCTTTTATCAACGAATAGTGGATTTGACTGTCACTTTATAATGCCCCGTGGCTGAAAGGGTGAGCATGTTTGGTGGGATGGGGAATTCGAACACGCGACTCGCAGATTGTCAGGCCATTTTGAATAGACAAAACTAGGAGATTTATTTTGAAAATGCGATACTGATGGTCTTTCTTTAGAGCTTAAGAGGTTGCATTTACTAAAGTTAAAAACCCAAAGAAACTATTTTGAATTTAATCTAGCATAACAAGTTTTTGACGAAGTTTCTGCGCTCTTAAAAATTTACTTGGCAATGACTAAAATAAGAAAAATTATGAACTCAGTTTTAGATAATGAATAAATCACAACAAGAACTCCTCAAACATCGCCCTTCCCCCTCCCTGTACATCAACTTCTTCAGCATGTTAAGTCTGCTTTGTGGAGAAAACTCTCAAACTTTTACCCTGATAACCAGAGAAAGTTAAACGACTGGAAGGAATTTCATCTCTGTTGATTTTTTGATAAAATTGTTAAAATGCTAGATAAAAAAGAAGAGCAAAATAGTTTATATTTCGCTAAATCATTAGAGTTTCTTATTGCAATGAGAATCTTGGATGCTATGAGCCCTGAGGTATCCAAATCCAAATTCTAACATTACAAGTCTGCAGACATACCAGATAGGAAAGTATGCATCTTAGTGTTTTGTTTGTTTTATAGCAAAGCTATATGATGCTATCTTCTGTGTCCATCACAAGGAATCGAATTCCGGATTTTTGCATTGCAAGTCCTTAGACTTACCACTGTCCCACCAGAGAATGCATCTTAGTGCATCACTTATAAACCGTAGGGAGTGGATGAAGTTCGTGATAAACCACAAATATAAATTATTACAATGTAAATCCATATAAGAAAGGAAAAATCTGAATATTTTCTTTATTACGCATTGTTGGTCCCGTGCTGAAAGAGTTATATACTATAGAAAACAAAGCAACTAGAAAAAGGCATCTTTATGCTAAAACTGCATATAAAAGAAATGAACAAAAAAGTCAAACATTTTTATGTAACTAATACACATAATATGCCTGCATATCACATCTTCACCAGAAAAGTTGACACCGTGATCATACTAAACCAAGTCTTATCTGAAAACAAACCTATTATTTTTCTAAATTTTACACGGAGAGTAGTTACAAAAACACAAAAGTGCTGAATTAAATCGTGATACGAAAAAAGCTTCAGAGATTGATTTATTGGTAGTTAAGCTCAAAGCTGCACAATGGGATATCTGTGCTCTGCACACCACAAGTATCTAAACCCAGTTTCTAGCCTTGTAAGTCTGCAGACATATCGCTGTGCCACTGGAGGGGTTACAGGTTGAAACTGATAGAAATTGAAAAGTAACACCACCTAATGAAAAATTAATTTATAAAACAGTTCACTAAAAAATAAAATAAATCTTGTTTTTAGTTGTCTGTGATTCCCAAGGAAATACTAAATATGACCGCTTCTGCATAAAGACATTATGTAATAAAAATAATGGTATGCTTTGATGCTAAGCAACCAAAGTATACAGGCTCTACATTTTTGTTAGTTGGCGTGTATAATCATTACTATCTTAATAAAAGATAAAACATTAACTAAAGGTAATTGCATGCAGATGTGAATTAATTTATTGAACATGACTAAGTTACATGTAGTAATTAACTTATCAATTATAGTGTTATTTTGCATCATTGAACCAAACTTATATAATGACCAGAGCTTGATATTTGCATTTTGTTAGAAATATTTTGTAATTTCATATCTGATTATTGATTTTCTATCATTGTCTTTTGAACAACTTAAACATTAAACAGTAACCCAATTCACTTTCATTTTAACTAATACCAGTTGCTCTAACCTTACTAATGAGACAAATCTCCTGAAATAGGCAGCTGATTTTTTTTCTAACATTAACTGTGAAATATCTATGTATAGAGTAAATTACAAAATAATTAATAGCAAATAATTTGTGTGTCAAATTTTACACAATCTGCACTATTATGGTTATTTATTATCATTTTCGTTTAATCGCTTTATACCCATCTAACACATGATGTTTCTACAATGTTGCTGGATAGTTGTATGTTGGTAAAAGTGAGAATGTTCTGCATTGTGACAACGTTGTGGCACTGTTAAATGTTAATGGGGAATATATATATTAATTAAATAAGCAATTTATAATAATTTCATTATCAGTTTGCATGTTTTGAAATACCGAACAACATTATTTGATGTATCTTTTGCATGCTTTATGCTTTTGAAAATTTACAAAGGAGGAATCCATTTTCACGAGGTTGCAGCAATGTTGTATTCAAAATTTTTATTGAAACACAAATTGTAGCCTAAATAATATCTTTACACTTTATACT
>NW_013665680.1:3749-4766 GCF_000517525.1 Limulus polyphemus
GTTTATAATTTATTGATGTTGGGGCTTTCGAACGTCATGTGAAATTTATTGATCTCGAGGATATAGAGATTTCTAGAAGGCGAGCAGACGATTAAGTGATATAAATATATAGATAGTGTGAGACAAGTGGGAACAGCAGACAGACATAGCGGGAAGAGAGCCAAAAGTAAAGTGAAAGAGAGTTTCGGTCAGAGAAAGGTTAGAAATCGTAAAGTTAAAACATCGTAGGAGTGAATAGCCTAATGGTTGATATGTTAAAGTGAGATTAACAGTTTTCTGACATTTTAGGAAAATAATTTGTCTCATCAAAGGGTGTTCTAAAGCAACTGAACCTGCCTGTGTGGACTTTGACAAAAAGCAGACAATTATTTGGAAATAGACCTATATCCGAAAAGCAGATGTTTATTGGAAGTAGGTCTAAATACGAAAAAGCAGACGAGTATCAGAAGTTCAGGACACAACTGCTGTAACTCAGTAACAGCGTAAGTGAATTATACACCAATACTGTTGTGATAAATAGATAAAAGTAAAAGAGAGAGAAGAAGAGGAATAAGTGAATTATATACTGATAGTGTTTAAGGTAGAAATAGAGAAAAGTAATTCAGCTTGTAAACTGAAATTCTAAAGCATTTGAATAGCCCTAAGTGGACTTTTGACAACAAGAAAAGAACTATATATAGTGTTTATGATATGACTATGACCTCTATAATTTAACTAGTTCTAATATATATATGTATAATAACTGTAATGGTGAAACAGTTTAAAATATGGACCTTCAACATCCACACTTGACACCCCTGATCAGTTGGAAGAGTTTCTACTGTTACGTCTCCGTTTGTTAATTAACTTTCCGTAACTTCGTTCCGACGAAACTTAAGCGACACAAGTCCTTTCTTAATAAAACTAGTTTATTCTTTCCGAATATAACTTTACCGATACACTCAACTTCAACATTTTTAGATCATTAATTGTTTTCTACTTACTACGTGAAGCTTCGAAATGTTGTGTCATCATTAC
>NW_013665680.1:5442-12112 GCF_000517525.1 Limulus polyphemus
AATAAAAATGAACAATCTTTATTATCAGGGATTGAATTGGGACAGAATAGTCCAAAATGGAATTCCATCTTTTAGTTTTTCTGGTCTCCTGATTGGACCATTCTGTAATCCACATTGCTACTAAAAAGTAGATAAAAAAAAGGAGTTCCACTTCTTTCAAAATCCCAGTTTAATCACTTTATTAGAGGAAAAAACATAAATACATTGTGTTTATGTGTGTGTGTGTGTACTTGCTGTTAATTCATGAATGATCACCTTTACTGGATCACAGGACTGAATACTGAAGACTAAGTTCCAGATTATTGCTAAGTAAATGATGTTTCAGACCAGATTGACCAAATGCAATAATTTTAAATTTAAAGAAACTTTGAATTTACCCAGGGTGACGTGCACTAACACCATGAGTGGTGATTCTAACTACAACATAGATGGGGACTTAACCTTTAAACATCACCTATAATGCTGTTAAAAAGAACTGTTGTCAACATACTTACACAATGTGTCATATTGAGCAGTACTCTCTCTAGGTGGTAACAGGTATTATCCATTTCCAAGAATAACGGAGGTAGCTATTGAATGAAATCAACTTAATGACCACATGTTATGTGAAACATGCACTATACAGAAAAAATAATAAATTCAGAATAAGTACTATAATGTTACAAGAAGACAAATATGTATGGTGTATGCAAATACTACAGCTGTAAGTTAACCCTTCCATTCTCAGAATCATCCTAGTAGCCCTCCATTTAACCATTTGCAATAAATCAATATCCCTTGTTAGATAAGGAAACTAAAACTTTAAATAGTATTCTAAGTGAAAACTAACTAGTGATTTGTATAGAGGGATAATTACCCCTTGTTAGATAAGGAAACTAAAACTTTAAATAGTATTCTAAGTGAAAACTAACTAGTGATTTGTATAGAGGGATAATTACCCGTTTTGATGTGTAATAAATATGTCTGTAAAATACCCTAAAATTTGGTTACCTTCACTGTTAGCAACAGACCACTACTCTGGCCCTTCTGTATCTATTTTCAGTTTCCTAATCTTTCTACTTACCACCAAGGGATTAATATATACATAATAAAGGTGAATTGCAGTATTTTTCACAGAATGCTTCTGCTCAGGGTTAGATTTAATAAGTTAACATGATTCAGAAACTTTAAATGAATTGCAAATTAAAAAATGAAATATATTATTTTTTATATTTGAAAATTTTGTTGTCTACAGTCAAACTTAATAACTTCTGTGTAAAAAATGAAGCATTTAACTTTCTTGTGAGTGCTATGTAATATTACAATAAAGTTTATATGCATTTCTTATGATGAATTTGTACAGTATTGATTTAATAGACTTGCACTAAACACTATGTAACACCAAATTCTTTAGTTCAAGTTGAGTTTTGAAGAAAAATACATTATTAAGTATGCAGTACATCCTCTTATATGCTAATATGTTTCTTGAGTTTGTATTTTTTCTTTTACAGATGAAGCTGACAAAATTGTAGTTCAGAATTTGCTCATGGTTTAGTTTATATTGGATATTTGTTTTCTTTTAGCTTGATGCTTCGATTTACTGATGATGTGTTTGATCCAGGACTCTCTGCAACAATAGGTGTGATTTTTTTGATATGTAAAGAGGATACTTAATTATTTTATATCTGTACCTATTATAACTAATTTATATTAAGGAACATACTAGTTAAAAAATAATTTACTTGTGGAATTAGCCTTGAGGTTACTGGAATTGTAACTTAACTGTATTATGCTTCTTCTGGCATAGTGCATCATCAAAGGAATTTCTTATTTCACACTAATCTAATTTCTGCATCACCTAGCTAGATACAAGACAGCTAATTTTCAGCAGGGCTGCTTAACTTGTTCTCCTGAATGGAACTGTAGGTTGGAAGCTTCTTTTTCATGTATATTTCCCTGTAAGGGGGCCATAGGCCACCTGGAGGGTTTACCTGTTTTAACCATTAACACAACTATACAGTAGTGTGTTGTCTGTCAGTCAGTAGATACTAAAATAATATCACATAATGGATGCTTAACATTGCAAGTTGTACTGTCGTGACGTCATTAAAACTTTCACATGCCATGAATCACGAGAAGAATTATGCACTCTGTTGGCTACAACATAGCATGGCATGTGAACTTCAAAAGCAAGAACTAAAAATATTTGTTACTCTTAATTTTGGTTTTATTTACTCATGAAACAGAACACTTTCAGGGATCCTGCAGAAGTACATCTAGTTTTGTACTTTGTGTACTTTATCATTGCTCAGGTGGATTACACCCAGGCATAAAGTATACTTAAGACATTTTCAATAGGATTTTGTCTCTGAACATTAAGCTTCTTATCTCTTGGACCATAGTTCTTGATGCTTTCTAACAGGACTGGCTAGATTTATAAATGTATGACTTTTCTGATTTGCATACTCTCAGACAAGCCCTTTTCAAGATCAGGAAATTGAAGTATTGAATTTTGCTGGTGGTACCAGGATATTCAGCTCAGTCATGTCTCCTTATTTTATGTCAGTTGTGATTGGAAGGTCTTTTGTCTATTCTAAAAGGCATAATGTTTTAAGTTGATCATCTGTTTTATTATCCATTATTATGTCACAGTATTTCAGTTTGTCTTGTCATTCTGATATTGCTTACAGTGTCTTAAGTCCCTATTTTTATGCTGCTTATTAATTATCAGCCATTTTGTGTCATTGAGCAGCACTGTGTGTTTTCTCCAATTTCTGTAGAAGTTTAACATTAAGAGCTGATTTGAAAGAAACATAGGTGTGAACAAGATTCTTTTGCTTTTATTGATACAAACAACTTATTAAACTAGAAAGTTGTATACAGCTAGGTCAACATTGTATAATATTTTTTTAACGATCTACTATTGGTGATAAATATAAGGAAATTTATTAATTGCCAAGTTATAATAATTATGTCCAAGTGATAGTTCATAGATATTTATGGATGCAACTTTTATATCCATTATATGGAATTGGCTTTTGTAAATATGCTGTGGCAGTCTGTATGTGTGTGTAAATGTAATATCTGTTAAATTTTGCTGTAAAATGAACATAATATTAGTCATGTTTTAAAGTAACCTCTACTGATAAATGTACTAGCATAATTTGAGTGAGTGTAACAGTAAGTAATCTACAGTGTTGGTGCTTAAATCAGATCATAACTTTGTTACATACAATTATTTTTGAATATGACAACAAGTAACCTCTGTTGTAATCAACAGATCAAACAGAACACAATAGAGGATATTTGTGTTAGACCTTAGTAGACCAGAAATGTCAAGCCCAGCAATTCTTCACCTTTGTGAAATGTCCTAAAGATATCAGAAACAACATTTTATTTGCTACTATAATTTTTAATACGTCTTAATAAGTGCAAAGCTGATGTAAATCTTATTTTCAAGCATTCATTCCACTTGGATGGTTTTGGTGCCACAGTAAATTTCATTGTCTGCTTTTCCGAAACTTGCACAATTATTGTTCATATTATTAGGTAATAGTAATTTATACAGTTTTATATCTGATCTGTTACTGATATTCATTTGGATATAGCAGCTTCAAGGTTATACAGAGTTTTTTATTGCAGGAGTAGATTTCAAAGTGAAAGTTCTGGCAGCTGATGGAAACAAAGTCAAATTAGCCATATGGGTAAGCCATGTTTTTATTGATCATTTTATGAACATGCCATTTACTTTGTTTATTCTTATTTATAAAACATGAAATTTGAAAAAGAAGTATTTTGAATTATTTGTTTCTTTTCTACTATTCATAAATATTCAGTTAAAACTGTATATGTGTGTATATATATATATATATATAATTTTTTTTGCATGATAAAGCAGCTTTTTTTGTTGTTACCAGAAACAACTACTATTAACAACAATTTCAAAGTGAAAATATCAATTAAAAGGATTCTTCACTCATTCTATTGATATATCTGTATTGTATTTACAATTTTCTAATTTCTTATCAATATATTTTTCGTTGATGATAATGTCTGAGATAGTTGAATTCACTTGTTTAATTTTGAGAACTTTTTTAGTTTATTTTACAGGTATATTCAGTTTTCTAAAAAATCTTTGATTTCTGCTGGTAGAAGAATGAGCAAAATTAACATGCCTGCACTCATAACACTTGCTTAAGCTCATTTATGAATGAACAAAACTCAGAAGTTGTAGAGCCATAATGCTTGCATGGTAAAATTCTTTTTTTTTTAACTTGCAGTTTTACTCACTGTTTAGAAAAATGCAGATAGAAAGAATACATACTGCTTATCAACCTTTCAAAACTTTTTTTGGAAATTTTACGATATTTTTGGGCAAGGGTCAATCTAAGATAAAAAGCTAAGTTTCTTACAGTTAACCTGTTGAGTGATTTTTGTATGGTCTACAGGCATCATTTCCATCATTTTTTTTAAAGTGGTGATATATTGTTCATTTTTAAATTCATTTAATGTTTGAATGGAGGTAGAAAATCATTCAGAACATCTTTTGCAAGTTGAAAACAAAATTATAGAACAGTTTTCTTTCTTCACGTAGCTGACTACCAAGTTACAACATTTTTTTTTACAGCATCTCAGTATTTTCTCTGTCAACAAGACATTTTAGGTTGCATAGTAAATGTGATGTACATTCACTTAATACTGTGTTTGTGTACATATAATAAATCTTTTATATCTTTTGTTTTGAAGGATAAAGTATCCTAAAACTGTTATGTCATATGTATAGTTTTATTTATTTATTTATATACTTTTATCTTTCTAAAGTACTACACAGATATTTAAGGTTTTGTTGACTTTGATATAGAAATTAGAAATAAAAAACAGAAACAGTTTTTGCATTTTAAGAGATTTTCTAATTTTTGTGTGAAAGCTTTAGGAGAAATTTTATAATCTTTTTCATTATTGAGTCAGTTGAAAACAAAATTACATGTAAGGTGTATACACAGAAAAACACCAGTGTGTTCCTACATATTTTTCTTGGTCGATATGTACCAACTTTCATTACTAATATCATGAATGAGCTTAAAGTATACTTAAGAAAAACTAAACCAGCTTAGTGAAAATAAATAAAAGAATTAGTGAGATTTTGCTTATCCACATGTATTACTTTTAAGTTAATGTATAGTCAAAACAAACTTTTACAACCTATAGTGTAGGATATATATATTAAGCCTGACAAAAATTATTCGGAACATTTTTTACAAGCTCAAAATCAGATTATAGAACAATTTTTTTTTATGTTCACATAGTCTTACTAGCTGGCATCTGGTGGATCTGAGCAGTGCTGGATTGGTGAAATTTCCAGTTACAAAAGCATTTCTTTTGTGATGTTTTACAAGAAAAATTTTGACACTTTGTTAATGATCTACTGTACAGTATTTCTATGTCATCTATAACAATAATGGTCTTAAATAATAATAAATGTTGTAAAAATACCTTAAACTGTATAAAAATATTTATAAATACAGTATCTTAAATAAAGTAATACAATATATTGTAATGTACTCAGCAATTAAATGTCCTTATCAAAGTTTGCCAGTTTAAGGTTCAGGTTTTGTAGCTTTGCCGATTACAAAAAAGTCACTTCAACACTAAACTAAATAGTCACTTAAAATATATAAAGTCATCAAGAAATTAATGTCACTTTTTTTTTTAGATGAAAAAATCCAAACAACTTGTATATCAAAGCAAAACATTTATTAAATGAAATAGTCTCCATTCTTATCGATGATGCTTTTCCATCTTATAATTAGGTTGTTAATGCCCTGATTACAGAAATCACTTGGTTTTGGAGCATAAAACAAGTCGATGTCCTCTTTAACACCTTCCACATTTGCATATATTTTCCCATTAAGATGGTATTTCAGAGAACGAAAAAGATGGTAATCTGATGGTGCCATATCTGGAGAATATGGTGGGTGGGGGAGAACTTGTGTTGCATCAAACGTGCCACATGTGAACGTGCATTGGCATGGAGAAGAACATTTTTCCGATTGAAAGGCATTTCTGATGAAGGGCTTGATTTAAATGTTCCAGTTGCTGATTATAGATCTCTGCATTGATAGTTCGCTGTGGATTGAGGAGTTTGAAATGAATCACTCCTTTGATGTCCCACCAAGTACAAAGCAACACTCTCTGGGATGGAGTCCAGGTTTTGGGGTTAGAAGTGAGTTTTGTCGAGGACAGAGCCATTGTTTGTGGCATTTGATATTTGCATAGAGAATCCATTTTTCATCTCCAGTGACAATTCTGTCCAAAAATGGATTATGTGCCAGAAGAGATCAAGCAATGTTCACACGCTGGGTACAATGATCATTGGAGAGTTCTTGATGCACCCAAACACCTTCTTTATGGAGTTTTCCCATATTTCTTAGATGTTTACATATTGTTTCATGAGAGACATGCAATTTCAGGGCCATTTCACAAGTGTGTTGCCTTGGGTTAGACTCAACAAGGGTCTTCAGAGCATCAATATCATTTCCAACATGTCGGCCCCTGTCATCACAGTTTTTAAGGCTAAAGTCACCTGAACGAAATTTGCTGAACCATCATTGATATTTGCGAATGTTTGAAATATTTCCATAAACTTCTTTGATATTCTTTTTGTCTACAGAGCTGCTGTTTCCCTTTTTCT
>NW_013665680.1:12233-13108 GCF_000517525.1 Limulus polyphemus
TTTCTTGACAACCTAATAGTTACTTGAACACTCAAATAATACATCTGACTGTTGGAGCATAAGTATGTTTGAAATAGAAGCTTGATATACATGGGTGCCTGCAGGAAGGGACTAGAGGGGACATTTGACCTTCCCCCCCCCCCATATTTCACAAAAAATTACACGTATTATGATGTAAACTTAACATCGTAGTTAAACTAAATATTTTTAGTAATTTTTATTAAAACTGTGAATTTGTGTTTGCATTTGAGCACACTTAACACATATTCTTTTAGTCTGTTGAATTACACTGTAAAAGCTTATCCTTTACATACACCCCCCACAAAAAAAATTCTGTGGGTGCCTATGCTGATATATGAACATTGAAGAAAAGCCTAGTGATTGATATATGATATATAAGAATCTGAAATGTAGTAGATTTGGAGATAAGTATAAAAACTAACAGATATATTGTGTTTTATAGACAGTGTTAAATAATTCAGTAAATAATTTTTTGTGGTGATGTAAAGTAGGATTTAAGTGAAATTTCCTTTTTAAGAACTTGGGACAGTGCTTGTTCAATGATGAATTTCAACCATCTCAATAGGATAGCTTATTTCCTCTAATTACACCATGACACTGGTGCCTTACACAAATGCATGTAAATTTCAGGACCTCATTACTTCAGAAGTATTATTTTTTTGTACAAAACTAGGATACTGCTGGTTCAGAAAGATTTAGAACTTTGACACCTAGCTATTACAGAGGAGCACAGGGGGCAATACTGGGTGAGTTTTATAATAAAAAAGTTACCTTGAATTGTGATGCAAAACATTTTGCTAAAGACAATGATGAATTCCAGATATGTAGATATATATATATATATATATATATTA
>NW_013665680.1:13129-20944 GCF_000517525.1 Limulus polyphemus
CCAGATATGTAGATATATATATATATATATATATATTTACAGATGTTGTTTAATTTTTCTTTTGTTGTAATGATACATACTTAGTTTATTGAAGGTAAATATTTATTTTGTATATTTGAAGTGTTGGACAATTGTGCTCTTCATGTTTTATATTATATTTTGTTTATTGATTCTTAACATAAATTATATTTATTATAGTTTTCGGTGTGTACTTGTATCAGTTACTTATTTTTTTTTCTTACAATAGTTTATGATGTAACTAACAGGACTAGTTTTCAGAAGCTTGATATTTGGCTAAATGAACTTGAGACCTACTCTACAAGGTCTAATGTTGTGAAAATGTTAGTAGGCAATAAAATTGATAAGGTAAGTTGCTGCTTAATTCATTTTTGTGGCTATTAAATAAAGTGTGTTTTTCAAGTATTAATTTTTTTTTTTTAAGTGAGATGGTTTCATAAGTTTCAGCACAGGTTGAAAATTGGTTGTGTTTTAAGGGAAATAAAATAAGAATATACTTTAATGTAAAGAAATTGCAGAAAAAATTATTTTGTTCACATAGAAATAACAATTACTGTACAAAAAATTGTATTAATTTGTATTTATGATGTGGATTCACTTGAAAGGAAACACTTTTTCACAAATTATCCAGTAGTTTTTAAAATTTTATTGAGCACTTTATTATTTACAAATTAATGTTACAAAAAATGTGGGATATATATCTGTGTGTGTATATGATAACATAGCTCATGTAATATGTACATTGTAGTCAGGTTAATTAAACCAGATGTACATACCTTTCTGCCCAAAATTTTACAAATGGATAATAAGTATATATATTATGAGTGGAAACTTATTGATACTACTGACTGAACAGTAAACAAGAAGAGTGGAAATTTGTTCTGCATATGGTTGTTATGGAAAATATTCCATAGTCATAGTTGGTAATGAATAGGCAATTTATTCATTGTTCTATCATACTTAAGTTATGGAAGGAAACAAGGATATTGTACTAAATTTACATGATAGAAACAAATGGAAACTTGTGAACTTGAAATGTAAGATCTACACTTTCAAAAGTCAAGGTCTAGAATTTTTTTTTGTGTAGTATGTGGTTTGTTGATCACTTTCTGAGTCATTTACTGTAATAATTGTTACAGAGATTTAAGTTCTGTCTTTTAATGTCTTGAGAAGATGCTGGCCTACAAGTTTTACAATAAAATTCAGAATGTGGGTACTTAAATTACCCATGTTGGTAATCAAAAGGTTAAACATATCAATCTTTAAGTTGAATTTCTAGTAAGGTAGTATTTTAAGTTTTGTTACAATTAGTGTTAATGAAAGGTAACTTATGTTTTTAGATCTGTATATAATGAAACACTTTTTTTTTTAACTGAAACAACACTCTCAACAATTTTTGAACCATGACTTCATAAGAATGCCTACTTTAAGTTGGTAGGATTAAAAGTAAATGATTTTATTAATTTCTAAAGGCTAGACTTAAATTAGAATCCTCTGATATGTTTATATTTTCTTATAAATTATAAGCTTAAAGTATGAGTACATTTTATAATTTACTCATCAATGTCTGTTAAAAAAAAAAGAAAGAAAAGTTTCCTCTAGCTCTCAAACTGTTGATGACAAATATTCCAACATGTCCCTTAATTGCAGTCTGGGAGAAGGTTTGTTTACGTAAATTATTGTTTTAAAAAGGTTTAAGGATTTTTTTTATTTGTCATACAAATATTTCTATATAGTCTTTCCAAACATATCTAGGAAAATAGAGAGGTTACTCGAGAAGAAGGAATAAAATATGCACGTAAACATTCCATGTTATTTATTGAGGCTAGTGCTAAAAGATGTGATGGAGTACAGTGTGCTTTTGAAGAATTAGTAGAAAAGGTTAGTTGCACAGTGTTTTCTTGAACAATATTTATATATATATATATATATATATGTTGTTGAATGAGTTAAAGATTTCTTACTTTCCTGTATGAATGAATGGCAGTTAAAGTAACAGAATTAAATATTTTATTTTTATGTAAAGAATTAAGTGTTTCTTGGAGCATTTTTTATGTCACTGTAATTGAAAGATATTGTTGATCAGTGTGTAGTAGTCTGTTGCATGTATTAACTTCGGTTGATAAAAAAAAAGGAAAAAATATATTAAACAATTAAGAAAAAACATTTATTATTTGATAATATATATTTTGATATTTATGTATATTTCAAATATAAGGAAATTACAGGAAAGCAATCATACAAAAAAATGCTAAAATACATGACAGAATATTCTCCACATGCCTGAGAAGGGGGCTGAACAAGAGTGAACATGAAACGACAACATGATAAATCTCTTGATTTAACATGGCAGTAACAGGATTGCAGTAATACATGTGTTTCTCCAACGTGAGGAACATTTTATTAAATGATCTGCTAAAATTCCCTTACTCATTTTGCAAACAGCTCTGAGAGAGTGCTAGTAGAGCTGACTAGTCAAAATACTTGGGTGATTCAGAAATTTTACCAGTTACCTAGAAGATATTTTAAATATGCACATCAAAACTAGATGTGGAAAAATACCAAAAGTCGGAGTAATATCAAACTTATGAGGTGAAGCTAATGAGGATTACCATTCTTAACAGCCCTTCCACTAATTTGCAAAAAAACAACAGAAAATCCAGGATTTCTAGGGCATTAGTTTTAGTTTTGGAAGTCTTATTCATAAACTTGGAGGTCAGGTGTCAGAAACTGGTACCATATGCTAAATGTCTTCATAGACTTTTTCATATTGCTTGTTCCAAATAAGATCATTTGGAGTGGAAACCTGTTTATTGTTTGTACAATTTTGCTTGGAATGTGTTTAAGTGTTATGAACAGTGTCAATGTGTTTTGGGTATTTGAAGGAGTAATAAGAATAGGTGAACAAACATATGATGTCTTGCAATGCCAACAGTAGAGATTGACTGGCAAAGGTTGCTATTTACTTTTGTGATTCTTACAAGTGAATCACGAGGAATTGAAAGACAATTCGAATTTTTCAAGGATTGCAGCAATAAAATAGGGCCATTTTGAAACTGAACATTTTTGTATGGGATTAAAGAATAGAAGTCCAGAGGAGTTCTTCACATTAAAATTTTGGTATTTAAAGGCATATAATACACCAGATCATCCACTAATGGCAGTGTTGCTTAATAATAGCATAAAGAGATATTTCTCAAGGTCTTCCATCATTGGACAAGACTTGAAACTTTTGACTGAGATAACCAACTTTTGAAATGTAAAGGAAATTGTAAGGCAGACAAATGTTGAGTAGTTTTATATAACATCATTTTTTTTATTTGTAGGCATACAAAGGTGCATGACATATGCTTTGTGGGAATCAGAAGGTAACATTTATTATTCTGCCAAGGTCTTTAACAAGTTTACAAATTAAAAAATCAGCTTTGGAAAGCTGTTACAGTGGTAGTAAAGCAAGAATTTCATGTTTTTTTCTTCATGTGTGGGATTTCATATACACATCATCATTTCTTTGAAAATCCTTTATATTGCTAATTTTTTTAAAAGACTTAACTACTAAATAATGTCGATTTAGTGTCATATAAACAAGTAATCACTTTATTCGGCTCTTTTTTTGGGAACTTAGAAACAAGCAATTTGTACCATTGTCTTTAGTCATGGGATAGCTGTGGGTTGGGGTTTAAAAAATATGATAATCTATTAAAGTATGTCATTTCAAGTGTAGTACTTGAATAAATTATCATCGTTTGAAAACCTTCACATACACCATACATAAGCTGAATACTGAATCCAAACAAAAAATAAATTATTTTGTTGTGCATCATATGCCCAACCCATTTATAACTGACAGAGAATGTTGTGTTAATACATAGGTTGGGTATATAACAGAAATATGTTCAGAATGGAAGTAAGGTAAGTATGACTAAATGACAATAGTAAATTAATAATAAATTTGACCTGATAACTTGATCCATGTACATTAAAATAAAATACACACACAAACACTTTACTATCAGTACATTTTTAAGGTTGTGTCTAGGAATGAGAGAGAAAGAGAGGAAGGCAGTTGAAAGTACATGGGATTGGTTGTAATGTATGATGTGATAAGCATACTTACAATGTTCTTTGTTGATCAGTTGATGTTGATTTCTGTCCTCCGTGAATATAGGCATATTTAATTTCACAGTAAATGAGGTTAAGCGTAAATTTCCATAGTAGTTTATTAATGTTAATTGTGTCCTAGTTCTGTTGTTTCATTTCGAAAATTATGTTAAATATCATTTACAAAAAGTATGTACTGCTATCTGTAATTCTTTGCATGATTTAAACTTTCTTTCTTCAAAGACGACATAAGACTGTTAAAAGAAACATTCTTTTGTAAGGGAGGAAGTGGTAGAGTAAGTTTCCATTAGATATGAGGTTAGTGCAAGTGAAAATATTTTGGTACAAGTAAGATGTTATTTCTACTTGCAGCAGACGCAATGAATTTTTTCTGGTAATTTTGAAACCTGAGTTATGCATTGGATATCATGATTTCATTTATTATTTAAGCTTTTCCAGTTGATTTCTAAAGGAAAATGAATTAAATATTTTTTAAGCCTAACAAGTGTTTTAAATTATATTTAATTGCTGGTTTTTTCTTTACATTCTAATAATTCCCCAAAAGCACTATTGTTTCATCATTTTAGGTGATTTACAAGCCTAAAACACTTCAATACTTTCCTAGCTTAGGCAGATTATGTTACATCATTTAATGTGTTTCTTTTAATTGTGGTTCTTATAGATTATTCAAACACCAGGATTGTGGGAGACTGACAAACCAACAAACTTAAGGCTAAGTGATAGCACATTGCCACAACACTCTGGTCAGTGCGGAGGTTACTGTATTATATAATTATTACAGTTAGATATAAACATATCGCCATTCCAATGGACCAGTCTAAGATCCACCAGTATCTGTTACTGTCAGCAGATGAATGATGTGCAAGAATAACCATGTGATGCTGCTTTTTTTTTGTAAGAGATTAAAAGTGACTTCTCTTGTGGTGAGATTTCAAATTTCAAGACAAGTCTTGCTTATCATTACTGACCAACAGGTTATGTTCTTTCTGAAAAGAACCTGTTTTCATGAACTAAAAAGACTCAAACATATGCATAGTAGATTTCTTTCAGATAGTATTGGATAAAAAATAATGAAGCTGTGGTTTTCAGGTTATGAATTTTGCAGATCCTTAGTAGATGCCATTCAATCAATTGCCATATAAAGTGTCTGTATACTTTAAGTCTCTAGTCATACCTACCTTGTTTTGTAGATTATGTATTAAGACTGTTTTTAATTGTCATTTCTCTGTGGAACCCTATAAATCTGATGGTGAACCATACAATAATAATATATATTGCCTTGGGACAAAGAAAGGTATAGTTGTTGTACACTACTGTATATTTTTAGCCTGCATTTCATTTTAAAAATAAAATTAAACTGTAGATCATTTAATTGAAATAAAGCCCTATATTTGAAGAATAAATAATATTGATCAGAGACAGACAACCAGAAAAATATTTTAATGAGCTACACAATGTTTTGGGTGGACAACCTTTCTTGGGCTAACTTAAAACTGTTCAAGACAGTACTGGATAAGTATTAAAATAGATAAATTAGAGGTTTCTGAGTGGATGGGTTAATATCATACTACAAGAGTTTTATGTTAATTGTATACACAAGAGACAGTGTATTTGCCCAAAAATGTTTAGTGTACTGAAATTGTAAAATAATATATTAAGAAAAATAAAATTTCTAACAGTTGAGTCAAAAGTAATATTAATTTAGAATGTGCAATAAAGTGTAGTAAGGTGTGTGTTATTTTTGTATAGCTATTTGACATTAAGTAGGAATTTGGCCTCAGTGAAGAAAATAAATATACCTAGCATATATATATGGCAGGTCATGTTTATGCATTAATCCAAGGTAATTTTGTTGTATATTTTTATGACATGTTAAGTTAAAAGAAGTTATAAGTAAAAGTAAAGAAGTTATTTTATGTATTAGCTAACCTTTTTTATGTTTTTACAGTTTAGAAAATATTTATACGAATTCACGTGATTTTCATATTTAGTTTTTAATCCAAGAATTAGATTTATGAAATCCGTTGTTTAGTAAGAAATGATTTTTACTTTCAAGATTCTATTCCAAATTAGTATGTGAATATTTTATACAGTCTTAGTGTGTTCGTTTTAGCATCACTTAACTAATTTATATTAACTTCTATGTCTTTGTTAGAGTAACGAGATGGAAATTTTTTCACCAACGTGATAATATTTTCAACTGTCAAACAAAAATTTCTTTGTAGAAAATTATATTACTAGATGAAAAAATTGAAGCCTTCTTACAAATTGGTAACTATTTTCATATTTAGGAGAATGTATACTTGCTAATTATTAGTAGATTCATATAAGAATCAGTAGAATTGCATCTAGTAGATTTGAGTGAACACTTGTGCATCTCGTTCATCAGGAATTAAGATTGAGATGTTTTGAGGTCTTGAAAAACACACAATTCTGTCTTATAATTTTGTATTTGGTTAAGTGTAGAAGCCCAAGTAAAATCATTCAAGTTAACCTTTTAGGTATCTTAGATCTCACTTTCTTTGTAATATTCAGAGGTTATATAAATTTTATTTTCATGATTTTATTCAAAAATAATGATTTTTGCTATAAAAATTTTAAAACTGATATTTTGTATATTTGCATTTTTTTAACATACCATTTTTACTTCTACTTATTCTATATTTTGAATCTTATACAGTATCAGTTATCAGCAGAAGTTTTTATATATTTTTTTATTTCTAAGTGTGCTATTGGTAATACTAACTTTGACATTTCTGTTTAAGTCTTTTAAATTTGAATGAGTAAAGCTCTAAGAGTTTGTCCACAGAAAATGGCAGAAAGAATGATGACAACTGCAAAAAGGTTTTGTTACACATGATTATATATTTGTTTTAGTCAATGCAAGTAAGTGCATTTACAGTTATCAGTATTAATTCACAGATGCATGATAATTTAAGGTACTGATAACATAGTAACATTCACAAAAAAATTACTTAACAGGAAAAATACTGGGAATTTTCCCCCTATACTTGTAATGTTCATGATTAATGATGTCGAATGGGAATTATACTTTTTTTTTTCCAACTAGTATTAATAAGTTGAACTTAAGTGCTTCCATTTGGGCATATCTTGAATGAATTTTAGGGTTAGCAAATTGCTGGTACTTAGCGTACACATAACTTTTGTTTCAAAAGTAAAAATGCTACAAATACTTTTGAAAAAACAAACAAAAACAGTGTGGAACTTTATTTGCAGACATGTAGACCCTAAACTACGAACTTTAGTCGAGTTGACATCACATTGTCATTTATTAGTGACTGCAACTCATTTGTTTTTAATGACAGTATATTCAGGACTTCCTAATTCTCCAACCAGTACTTTATCATTAGAGTATTTACTGTGAAGAAAGAATCAAATTGCTGCAAACAGTATTGATGGTTATGCTCGAGATGCGCAAACTTGGACATCTTACAGTACCTGGGAATGGGCAGTTTTTAAGAATTGTTCCCATACAATCTCCCATCTGATTCTTCATTATGAAGGAAAGTTTTAAATACATCAATATGAAATTGAACTGAGTCAAAAATGAACAAACATTGATAAAGCATTTACGATATATATTGTTACGTCTCCGTTTGTTAATTAACTTCACGTAACTTCGTTCCGACGAAACTTTAGCGACACAAGTATTTA
>NW_013665680.1:21074-59783 GCF_000517525.1 Limulus polyphemus
ATACATTCAACTTCAACAATCGCGCTAAACAAATGCTGTAATGTCTCTCATGCTCTCTGACTGCAGTTCAATAACTCACTATCTATACACACATTACATTCCCCTCTTTTATATACCAGTCTACCCTCCATCCAGTAATTACTAGAGCATTCGCCAAGATACGAGATAGTTCTAGAAATGTGGCGTCACTGTAGTCACGTGACTCGCTGACGCAACAATTTATTTATGTATATAAATCCAGGGTGAAATTTTCAAAATATGGGTTAGTTTGGTTAATCTGTATACTTATGAAAGTCTTTGTCAATATTGAGAACAGAAATTTGGAAGCACTAGATGAACATGAGATTTATTTAAGTTAAATGTATACAGAAGGAGCAGATGTATTGATACATGTTAAATTCAGTTACAAACTTTTTATTAAAATTTAGTATTTCACATAAAATATGTGACAAGTAACCTTAATGTTGAATCAAAACTTAGACGGCTTAGCTGTATAAGCTTTGTTTCAAATATGGTAGTGAATGATATTTTTATACATGGAAGGTGTCATTGGTAGGACATTCAAAATAATAGTGAAATTATAAACTTATTTGATTCAACAAACATTACCTACAGATTTGCACAACCATTGTAAGTTTCTATTTCATGCAGTCAGAGTGTGGTATTACATTAAATAAGAGCATGAAATAATAAAAATAGATATAAATATTTTGCACAAAAATAATGTAATTTATAAAGGATCAAAAAAGTATAATTAGTTAATACTTTCTTTATATTGTGAGCCACAAAATTTTACTGTTTATGTAATGTTTATTGCATATTAAAATTGTCTTTCATTTGTGAGAAAGGAATCTTGTGTTTTATTATAGATATGCCACACCGTGTAAATATATTTATACATTAAACATTTTAAAACCTTCAATAACATACATAACTCAAAACAGTCTAGTATTATATCATATCTCAGAATCATGCTGATGTATATACTGTAATGCTGCCAGTGACAGTTGAGTGTAGATATCCTTGTTAAAATGGAAAATGATTGAAAACTACACAAAAAAAGTAAATAAGCCAAGAAAAACTGAGTGGACTTAGTTGGGTTGCTGTGTTTGGAGCTACATGCAGTAATAAATAGTGGACACAGTGACTGAGAATTTTGCACAGCTGAAAGATTAGTAAATGTAGCTTTAACAATAAATACCTTGGAGAGTGTCTAATATATATTACTTTAATCCTGATGGTTCAGACAATTTTTTTTGAAAGTGTGAAGATCATTAACTCATTAAATTTTTTGTGCATTCTGCCAGAATTATTTTTGTGATTTCCTAATAATTATCATCATATCTTATAAAATTATGGGGTCTTGTAACAAGTGAGAATTCAAGAACACAGAGGTCAGTGGCAAAAGCCCTCCACTGTCCCAGGCAACAATACACAATATAATTAAGGAGGATCCTCATCTGGAAATGAGGCCAACAGGTCATGAGTTCACCAAGATAAAGCTTCCAGTCATACCTTCAATCTTGTTATCTTGGAAGCTAGAGAATGAAATGGGTATTCCATATGAAGACATACCAATGAAATTGCTGGTAGCAGTATTTATGTGTTTCTGTGCAACTGGACCATTAAAATGGGTACTGGAAAACTTTTGTTTTCATATGCTAGATAGAATATGGAAATCATGCAGGGAGGAATGGTGTGCTTTGGACTTGTAAACCTTATGATAGAGCCTTTTGCAATGGAAACTACATTGCAGAGCCATTGTAACGATGTATGGTCATCAAATAGAACATGAATAGATGTGGTCTTTAATGACATAGATGCTCTAAAACAGTTTTAATATAATGTACTGCTCTGTATCACATTGCTGTTATCTAGACTTTATATATTTTTTCAATTGTAGTTAGTCTAGTAGTATGCACTTATTTGAAAATGGCTGGATTTTGCATATGTCAATTGTAAACTTAGTATTGGGGAGGGGGGGAAAAGATAATTCAAAGTCAGTATAAGCGGAAAAACTGCAGCATTACAGTGACTCCTACTTTAATATCAAAACTAAGTGTGATTAAATATTTCTATATGAACATATCACTTGCAACCAATTACCTTCATGGTAACATAAAAAGCTGTTAGTCCTCTTGAAATTGTTAGTGATGAATTTCTAGCCTTATTTTTCTATAGTTGAAAGGCTCTGATAATAAAATGCAACTTCAGATCTTGCATGTGGTCAGGATTTCTACAATTGTATTTGTCTTCTCACTCAAGAACAATTGAGTAATGATTTTAAAAATAACTTTTTGTGCCTTACCAAAAATATAAAAACTGCACAGTAAGAACAAAAAAATTATTTTACTTTTTGTATACCTAAAGTTATATCAGTAATGTTAAGTATAAGTTAAAAATCAAAGTAATTTACTTAGTCCTATTAGTAGTTAGTGAAAATTTGTAATACTGATCATTTGGCTATAGAAACACTATTATAAATTTAAATATTAATCTTGAATAAGTAATGTAATCTTAAGTGTAAATGAAATTACAGTATGGGTTGGAAGTAACAAATAACATTCTGTATAGTAATTGAAGTGATGATGATGATGTAATCAATTACATATGTAAATTGAGAATAGTAACAGCACACAATCTAACATGTTTAATTTGTAAAAAAATTCTCCAATATTTACTAAACACCATTTATTTTAAGCACAAAACAGAAGGACTGATCTGTTGGTTATCATTATAATCCAATAAATTTACAACTACTACTACTACAACATCATGTAAGATTATAAAAGAAACGGTTAATGTATTCAGAATTTTACATCACTTTGCCAAATTTTAAGACAGATCTCAAAAACAATAGTTCTATTCTAAATAAACAGTGCATTAATTTAATAACTATGTAGTTATAAACACAACCTTATCCTGTCCTAAAAATTATATTTTGTTCTGTAATATCCATGTTCAGATATCACACTTGTATGTCCATTAAACATTTATGTTGCTTTGAACAAGATATCTTTCTTCCAACTTTGGGTCTTGACCCCTTAACTCAATAGAGATAGGAAACGTATATCAAAAAATGTATGGGTCTTGAAATGTTTCAATTCCAAATGACCAATGCTCTTTCCTGTCCACATACCCTTAATCATCTGTTGAGATACAACATGAAACCTTAAAGCTGTTTTAACATATTTCCACACTACCCGTGAAAGCTTATTTTTTGATAAAGTATATATTTCAGGATATCCCAACATGCGTAAATGGGCTCTTACCATTAAAGCACATTTTCTAATACAACAATATACATAAAAGTACATTTACAAATGTGCTAAAACACAATACTATTATCTAAGTGCTATTACACATACTACGACTTTCTCTATAAGTTATTCATAAAATTCACTGGATCATTCACTGTTCGTATCTTCCTACACCTGTCACTCTGTATTGTTCCACTTCACCAGATCATCATATATTATTTCTATATTAAACATCTATAAATACACCCTCAGTGTTTATAAAACATCCTTTTATACTCTATGTGCATCTGTTGCACTCTGTACTAATCATAAAACATACAGGTACATTTTAACCATTTTTATGAATCATTTGTTCTGCTCAGCTCTTATACTATATATAAAAAAGGCAAATGCTCAAGTAAATGCTTATATTAATCACATTTAGATATATATATATATATATATATCACTAGAATCTAGAACATAAATGCTTTAACAACCTTATTATTTTTTCTGAAACTATGTAAATTTATCTGATCACGTGACTTCAATTTTCCTGCCACCAAATGTTGGAAGTACCATTTAAAATTAAAAAAAAATCCTTAATTTTTCATTTCACTAAAGTTTTATGAAAATCATTTACCTACCAATTTACCAACTTTATTAAATATCTGTACAAATTTAAGAATAAATTTATCAAAAACGTACGTTAAAATGGAACAAAAATGTTAATAAATAAACAATTCAAGATGTATGCAGAAATTGGTTCAACATGTGTAAACAGCCTAGTACAATATTACAAAGAAAGAATTATGTAAAAACTATTCTTTCTAGTTATATATTTACTATAGTACCACATTCAAACTTGAAAATACTTAATACTTTAACTGAGTTGTGATCATAATAAACAGTGAAAAAATAAATAAAGAATAGCAATAAGTCTTGGCTTCAGTAAAGATCAGCTAAAGCACTCAAATTACTGCTAATGATGGTAAAGGAAAAATACTCAAATTACCACTAGAAACGGGTAAGATAAAACAACATATGACCAAGAATGTGTACAACAATTCACACACGCTGCCGAGAAATGTTAAGATGAAATACTCAACATGCTATCATTATTAATTAATTACAAAAAAGAAAACATTTTGGATAAACAAATCTATGTATTCAAACTCAAAATGATGAAGCATAAAACAACATGTTAACTGACTGAGTGAAAAAGGTCAAGAGTACTGAACTATTGAGGACAAAGAAAATAAATGAGGAAACCAAATTGACTAATGGGGAAAAAAAAGTTTTAAGGGTGTTATAAAGAATTTAATATAAGCAAACTCTACAATAATAATATGGAAATAAAAGAGCAGAGAAAATTCTAGCTTTCTGAGAAAGTGTTATTTCCACTTGGGGGTGTGGGTGGAAACAAGTGTTAGGGAGAGAACACGTGGAATATAAAATTATAGTTATTCATTACTTTAATGAATAATACTAATTCTAGAATATGCAAAACAAATATGATAGATGAGTATGGTTTTGGTACCAGGACTAGATGTATTATTAGTTTGGAAAACAATAAAGGGTGTTTTTTTTTGTACATTTACAATGCACATAGTTCATAAAGCCTAATAGAAAAAAAATATTAAATACTGTACATGATTGATTTCAATTTCACTTTTCTTCGTGCAGATGATAGGAATGTCAAACAACATAAATGTACAGGAAAAGTGTTGAATTACTTTTATTTTCAAGCTATTAATGTACCCGATCTTAATATCCAAACCTAAGCTTTCTCATCTTTACCAGCTGTCTATTCCAGTATTGGAACAATCTGTTAAGAATGTTGTAATCATTTTAAAGTTTACTTTTATATCTTACCCATTCACAATTTCTTTTCCCACGAAACCAAGCTACTGTAAAAGCTAGGATCATTTGGTACTTCTATCTCTGTCAAGTTTTTCTTTTTTATCTTTACCTTATTGTTTCATGCTCAGACACCAAGAAAACCTTTTCATAAATCAGATTGTACGTTTTATTTTAGTTGGCTATCCTGATAAACCAGTATTTTAAAAGATGAACTGCCATAAAACTTAATAGACAATTCCATCTTGATGGTTTTCATATATATATATATATATATTGTAGGAATTGAATGTCAAGATCATTCAACTAATTGTTAGAAACACTACTTATCTATAAAATACAAGTAAACAAGTAGAAAATGGATTGGTTTGTCTAGTGCTTGGAAGACAACTTCAAAATCTCACTTTATGCATTACACAATAAATGATTTACAAAATAAAAAAACATTTGCAAAGTATAAAAGTTCAAGAGCAGACACTAAATATGTCAGAAGTTATACAAGGTAAGATGTACACAAAGTCATAGCTTTACAAAATAATTTATTTGAGAATATTCCAGGCAAGTCTTTTTTTTTCTTTTTGGTTAAAGTAACAAGTTTCTTCAAACCTTGAAAGGAACTGTTATATAAACCTGTTATTATTTGATGAAAATCAGCTTTAAATCATTATCTGTCATTTTAGTTAAATGAGATTTTCACTGTAGAAGTTTTAACATTCTTTTAAATGTACTTGTGGTATATACTTTCATTTACAAAAGTGAAATGAAAAGACTAGGATTGGTTTGATTATGATTCTCATACATTGCATGATTAAAACAAAGCTCTTTCTTGAAGCACCAGTAAATGTTTCCAGTGATCCTAAATTTTATGAAAACAACTGTTATATTTCAGGGGAACATAAATAATAAAGTATCAGCAACATCATTGGAAAAACACACTTTTGTACCTTAACTGGTAATGAAAGCATATGTCTTACTAAACATATGGTGAACACCGTAACAAGTCCTAAATACTCTACGTAAAATGGCTCATTACACAAACCAGATACACTGTTGGTAGAATACCCTTTGTAACTGACTGGTGTGTGTGTGTGTGTGTGTATATATACATATATATAGTAAACACATTAAGAAATCCTAAATACTTAATGTAGAAAGTCTTATTACACTAACCAGCTACATTTTTAGTAAAACACTTTGTGACCTTGACTGGTAACGAAAACAGCTTTCTTGCTATATGTATGGTAAACACATTACAAAATCCTAAATACTTAATACAGAAAGTCTTATTACACTATGTGCATGTACTGATCCTACTCTTACAAACACTAATATTTTTGGTGATTTTACGAAGCTAGAATAAATGTTAATAATATTAAAAAGAAATGAAACTTTAAGTTCATAAAGTAATGCAGAAAGTAAAAGCAATTTTACTTGTATATATAAAAGAAGTTCAATTATAATAAATATTTTTGTAGACACATACATTTTCTCTTGTGTTCTACAACCAAAATTTTCCAAAAACGTTTTCAGAACTAAAAAATGTTTGAAATCTTTTACCAAAAAGCGGTGGAATGCATTACAACTATTTGTGTGCTTGTCACTGAACTAACTGAAGTATGCAAATTTAACAGAAAAAATTAAATATATGTAATGCCAAAGTTTAGTTACCTTCATTAGTCCAGAAAACTATTAACAGTACATAAAAAAAACACAATTTTATATACATTATAATGAACAAAACTTTTAAGAGTATAAACAGAGATCATGACTGAAATAACTCTCACAGTCCTAATGTTAACCTTAGGTTGTTCTAGACATTGGAACCATATGCTGAAGTAATATTGTGCACAACCAAATTAATTATTACATGCCTTGCTTGTTTTGGCTGAACATATTTTCGCACAATTGTGCATGTGTATGAGCAAATATATTCAACATTTACTTAATGTTACCTGATCTTAACTAGATTTTTGAACAACCAAGCTCAAACAAGATTTTACTTAAAGCTGACAACTTCTGCAGCATGAGCTGGCCGTATATTTTCATGCTTCCGTCTTTGGTTTCTATGAACAGCATCAGCTCTTCTGTATGGTTTGTTCTTCAGGTCTGGAAAAAGTGAGAAGTTTTTAATGAAATGACTGGGAATTCTTAGCTAATAATCTATATATTATTAACAAATTCAAACTTAGCTATTACCTCTTAACTTTTTTAGAATGTGAAATGTTCAACAAAATTGTACATGATGTTTTTGTTTTAATAACATTCACATTTATATTCTAAAAAGATTAATGTACTAAAAATATCAAACAATTTTAACCAAATAATTTTTATCCTGAGAGAACAAAGCACATTTTTTTCCATATTTTAAAATTCAACTATTGACTGAAGATTCAACAAATCCACACAAATCTTCCATAAGTTCAATATTTCCTTTATGCACATACCTGTATACCATAGATAATTAAATAGGGTGATGGTATGATACCTGGCAACCAATATAATAACTGTAATTATAACATTATGTGCTGCATTCTTGCATAAAGATAGTGGTATACAGGAAATATAATAAACATTGCCTTTCAATATGACAATTCACTTGACCTTTTAGATGCATGCTCACCTAAAATGATGTCCTCTAATGCACCATGATAAACTTCATCTTGCTTCATTAACCTTTGTTCCTTCATCTGTCTTGTCTTGAGTTCATTGGTCATACCCTCCTATTAAAAAAAAAGTACTTTCTTTATATCAACTACAGCATGTTAACATATATTATAAAATGTTATGGGATATTTAGAAGGGGAAATCTTTCTACAGGAGTCAAAATTCATACCCACTTAAAATATTTTCAGTAAAAATTATTTTCTTAATTTGTAGCTAATTGTCATGCATTGAGAAAATGTCACTTTGCTTTCAGTGTAGAATCAGAATTTGAATAACTTATTTGCAATATTTCAAGAACAATGTTCTAACTAAACATTAATCAAGTACAATAGAACCTCAATTAATGGGCACCTTGCCATTAAGGGCAGACCTTTTCAGTCTTTCTTTTCTCTACTATTTGTAACCAAAATAAATCTTGCAATAACAGGCTCCTCAATATTCCGGGTTAAGGGCAATGTCTTTAGCCTCATTTTCTATATGGGCACCTGATAAAGCAGACAGTTATCTTTGTATGCCTGTATGGTATACCTCTATATTCCAAACATCCCAAAAGGATGACCAATATTCAAACACTTGCGATGTTTATTGGATCAGCTTCAAACCATACACTGAAATAATGTTTTCACAGATTCAAAGTGCAACCTTATTACTTTGGGGAATTCTCATTGTAAACACTGTTGGATACATAAATTGATAAATTCCACATTGTGTTCTTGGAGCAGGGGTCAAGCCAGCTTATTTCTGAGCTTGTGCTTTGTTGCTCTTGAGAGTATCGTATTACAGTGTTACATAAACAGTCTAATGACACAAGCGGTGATTTGTTGCTTTATTTTCAGTGGATTTCTACTTCAGTCATTCACAGTAAAATAAACACAGAAAATAAATGTGAAATGTTTAGCAGTTCAAACTCTGAAGAGAAATACTTTGAAACTTTGTGACCAATAATAAAGAAAAAAGGCACAGCTAATCCACTCTCTGAGACCTCCTGTTGACAACTCTCCATGTCATGGCAATGTGCAACTCAAAAACGGTCAACACGGAATCCAGCTTTGTGCGGCTCATTTTTGATATTAAGAGCATCTTGCTATAGAGAGCATTTGGATGCAGTCAGAAGTGAGCCCTTAATGTTGAGGTTCTACTATATGTTGTTGATCTTAATAACTTGCATCAAATGTTAAAGTTACTTTTTGGGTAAAAAAATGGTACTCCACACTTTTTTTAAGTTATGAATACTTACATAAAAATATGAAAAGAATATAAGCAAATCAGCAATACCAGTTTGTAGTTGCAATGTAAACTCAAATTAATCAGTTCAATTCCTGATCCTATAATTCATTATCCAGCAGTTTATTGTATTTTAGACTATAGGTAATTGCAAGTGAAAATTTACCACAAAAAATCCTATCAGTTTGCATTATTTGTAGGAGGGTTAAAAACCAAAGAAAAAATTTTCAGTGATAATAATGATAATAATAAGAAAAAGGATTATCACTGTGTGTCTTAAAAAAATTCAGGGTTTAAATATTTTGTAGAAAAATATTCTGTAAAAAAAAAAATAAAGCATGTTTGCATCAACATGTTTTTGTAAATAAATAGAATAATGTTTTATTCCACACCACAAACCTGTGTATTCTTTCGCAGATTTGGATTGTTTTTTATTTTCTCCTGGGGTTTCTGTTCTGCTTTCTTTGCAACTTGCTCTTGGCGTCGTCTGTTTTCATTTTCTTGCTCTGCTTGCTATAAAGGAAACATAATAGCTTTTAAGCACTTAAAATGTACTGAAAATATTTGTTTTAATGTTTTATTATTTCAATGTGTTCTTCCAGTAATAAATAACAGCTTGAATAACAACATCATATTCTAAGACATAAGCAATAAATAATATCACAGATACAACAGATATCAAAATACAATACACACAAATTTGTCTTCAAAATTTGAAATAAAGTAAAAAATTGAATTTTGTGTATTTTCTCAATATTAATATATAGACATGTTAATATACTGTATAAAGTTACTACTCAGTAATGATACTATTTTGTTTTATAAACATTTAAGATTACAAATACACTATTATAAAGTAGCAATCAGAAAGATTGCAGTTATTACACTATGTCACAAACACTTTTGCTTAGTAGAGTAGCATAGTGCCTGTTAAGTAGCATGCCATGACAATTAAATAATATTAAATAATGTATATTATTTTATTACCTCATTTAAGATCAAATTTAATTTCCTAAGAAAATAATTTTATACAAGTCAGTACAGAAATATCTAGTTGTTTCATTTATTATAAGCTGTTTACAGTACATCACTTGACTGAAATAACATGATTGGATGCTAACTTAAAAATGGGAATGTAAATATTGAACTAACAAACATGTTCAATGACTGAAACAAATATAATAACGAATAAACTAAGATAAAAAAAGAGGATACTTGATAACAATTATTCTTACTGTCAGAAACTACTTTTTAGTAGTATATATAGTAATGTAAATATATGGGTGTGTTGAGCTAAGGATTCTTCTACAGTAGATGTCTGTGACTTCTTGGTGATAAATTTGACAATAAGGAACAGCATGCACTCCACTTGTTTTTAAAATAATATATATATTTGAAACAAGTTAAAAATATGTACAAAACTTCTTTACACTATGGAGATCATAGTTGTATCTTAAACATTATACAGTTCTCTTCTTCTTGTCAAAAGTACACCTAGGCCAATTAAATTACTCTAGAATTCAGTTAACAAGCCAAACTATTTTTCTTTATTTTTATCGCAATAGTATCCACGTATAATTCACTTACACTGTCACATGAGTTACTGCAGTTGTATATCCAGAACTTCCAATAATCATCTGCCTTTTGCCAAAGTCCACACAGGCAGGTTCAATTAGTTTAGAATCCTTTGACAAGACAAATCATTCTCCTTATCTCTTTCAAACTGTTAATCTCACTGTTAGGCCATTTGCTCCTACAACAGTTAACTTTACGTTTTCTAACTTTTCTCTGACTGAACTTCTCATTCATGTGACTTTACTTTTACTCTGTTTCCGCTCATCTGGTCTTAGCTATTTATACGTTTATCACTTAGGCCTTCTAGAAATCTCCATAGCCTCGACATAAATGAATTACAAACACGAAATAAATAAATTAATAATACTACCTACACTACATAATCATTTATATCTGACACTTACCTTAAATGCTTTAATAAAGCGGACAAATATTGAGAAAAATGTGTTAGTTGCTACAGTACGAGCACTTTCTCCAAAAAATTGTACACAGTCTGAGTAAGCTTCCTGTATAAAAAAAGGAGAATGACAAATGATTTTCTTAATGATGAAAGCATTCAGTTTTCTTACATTACATTCAAAGGATGGAACAAAATTCGAAATTCAAATAGCTCACAAATTATTCTGATATTCTAATGAGACTCTTTTGCATAAAAACAAAATGGAACAACAATTATGAAATAAACTAAAAAAAGAAGGAATCTTAGTAAATATCCTCTGAAGTTAACCAGGAATTTTTCATAGGATGGTTGAACTCAATAATTGGGGTGAGTGTGGATTCTGTTACTTTGACTACTATAGTGTGACTGAATTTGACTTTAACTTCTCTAAATCGGGTTTCATAAAAATGTCCATCACCAATAAAAAGTTGAAAAAGAGAAACAGGTAATTTTTTTCTTCTCTAGATAGGGTGAGGCTCCTGTGGCTATGAAGTTTCTTTTATTGTGTTTTATTGTTACATAGATCCTTGAACTTACTTGTGCTGTCTTAGTGTCTGTCTGAAGCTTCTTCAGCTTATCTTTGTTATTTGTTACAAACTCTCTGAGAATTGGAATGTCTCTGGAGTCTCCTCGTAAGGCAAGCTCTTTTTTGCAGAGTTCTAATCCTTTCTCAAGATCTTGTACATCAGTTAGAATGTTCTCTAATGAAACTGGAAAGAATGTAAGACAAAACTTATACATCACTTACAGTGTTATCATAAACAAAAACCGAGTATTACAGATTTTCTACATATGTTAAGATATTTTCTTAAGACATTGAATGTAACATAAAAAATTGACTGTAACACTCACTGTAAAAAATATCCAATTTTGCCCTTATACCACTATTTAATCTAATTATAACTTGCAATCTGTGATACAAATATAACTTCATATACCCTACTGGTATTAATACAGTGTGGTATATCCATGGGTTAAAAAATTTATAACTTGAGTAACTTAATTGACTTTTACAAGCCACAAAACTAATGAGCTTTGCAGTTAGTAAATGATGCCACTTACTGTACATTATTAAACAATTTTATCTTTTGAACAAACAAATGTGAAATGGGCAGCAACTGCCTAATTAAGAGTGACACTTATAGAGAAAATTTGGAGGAATAATCTACAAAAGTAGCTAAGGTAGAAAGGACAACATTTTAAAAGTCTTCCCTCTTTCATATCCATGTCAGTTTGTTCTGATTTTTGTTCTGAAACAGATATTATGACATGAACTTGTTATCCATATGTTCACAGGCTTGGTCAAATTGACTGACCCTGTATCTGTGAAGCTAAACATAATACTGTTTACTATAATTCTGAATTCATTAAGTGCATATTCATGACACTTGGAAAGTCTATTGTAAACAAAAAATCAGATTTTTTAATGAAATGTCTTTACTAAAAATTTGTCCATAAAATTTTAAGCTTTTACTGAGCCAATCTGAGGGAAAGGCAATTTTCATAAGAACAAAAATATTTTTTTCATCTTATAGTTTCATATTTCATTTGAATAACCTTTATAACTTCCTAAACGAATACCAGAAGTTTGTCTCCAGTAAAATTCTACACATTAATCTCTTGTTTACTGAACCCTAACTGTAGTGAAAGCATCAGTGTACAGTGAAATAAAATGTTGAAAAATAAGATGAATACAATTTTTTCCTCTACACTGATTGCAATATTGATCAGAAGGTTTTCAATTTACCTATTTCTACAGTTTAAGCTTTTCACATCTGCTTCCTATTCATTTTATGGTTTTATTGCCACATTTTGTACCCACTGGAGAAGTAATCCTTGTGTCAAAAGCAATAAAACACAGGAACTTATTAGTTATTTCCTGTACAGCTAATGTAAACAATATGTGATTGTTGAGTGCAATGTTTCACAGAGCTTTCAAGCTTGTTAGGTAGTGAAGTTTTAAACATTTTATTTTACTGAACTTTTGTTAGGCTAAGTTAAAAAGATTCTAATTTTTACATCTTAGTTAAAATTTTGTTAAAAAAGTATATAACAATAAATAAAATATATACATCAAAACAGGGATTTGTGGAACTTACTGCATTATTTGAGCTCATTTGCACTCAAGTAAAAAATTTTAAAAGTTCTTCCATAGGCCTTTGTGAGTCTCACAAATTTGGGTCTCCAAAAATAATTCATGTAGCTTTCAAATATGCATCTTGAAACATAAAGAATATACCAGTCATCAGATTAGAATATACTTAAACTATTAAAATATATATCTGGCTTTCTAAGAAGCTCTAAATAGATTAAAGAAATTCTGCTGGACATTCAAAGTAGTGCCATAATGCTAATGGGACGAGAAACATCTAATGAGTGAATAATCTAGGTGGGAAAATCAAGACTACAAGAGATAGATTAATGTAGAGAAAAATCTGCTCTATCTATTGGTTGTAAAAATATGTAAAGTTGATTAGCAAACAATCTCGAAAGTTAGAGAGAAGATTCTTGGGTTAATTTGAAGGTAAGAGGTTAAAATTTTAGATTCTTAGTTGTATTTATGTATATAGCTTGTGTTTATAATTGGTCAAACTGCTGCAGCCTATTTTTGATGTTAAGCAATTACGAAAAGGAGAAGTGATAACTTGGGAATGTCATGACAGAAAAAAATGAAGATTGAGAATTTTTAAACATTGCTTTTTGAAATTAGGAAGTTAAAACTTAGATAATTTAAATTAAGTTTTCATGCCAAGTTTAATGATATACATTTATAATAAAGTTGTTTAATTATATTTTAAATGTAACAGTGTGTAAAAGGCCCAGATGCAAATGGTTAAACAACTTATACTTCTAAGCTTTTACATTTTTGTGCATGATATGTAAATCATATTCACCTTTGTTAGCTATTTCCATACACAGTTTATGATTTTTTTCTTGTTTTCTCAACCTATGTGTGGTTTAGAAACAAATATTCCAATTTTCATACAATTATTGGAAATTGCATCAAAAAGCTATAATTTAAAAATGAAAACATTAAAATCTTTCAACAATGCTTTAAATGACCTAAAATAATGCTACTAAACTGACTTTTTTTGCTTGTCTGAAGTTGTGAAAACAGAAGGTAAGAACTGTTTTTGGGACCTAAAGTTCATAATTTTAATGATTATACCCAACAGTCATCAGAAATAACTTAGAATATGTCCATAGTATTTACTTGTAAAGGCAGTAATTAGGTAACTCTATGTAATTCATGGGTACACTAAGCAAGTTTATACATGTATCATAAACACCCTAACTAAAAAAATCCTAAAGCTTATGGGATTAGAACATCACTCATATGTGAGATCAAAGAGCGATTTACATAAACATAAAAAACACTTGCTTTGTTATATAGCAATTTACACCTTAAAAAGTTACTTATTTAGTATTTAGCTTTTTTAAAGATGTAAATTGCTAAATAACACTCCTTTTTTAAGTTTGATCTTTATGGTAACAAACAATATTGCTGGTTCTATTTGTAGCAACAAGAACAAACATTTACCAATGACAGCAAAAACATATATTTTCACAAAATGCTGAAAAACTATAAATTACACAAATTAAAAGTGACTGCAAAAGCTGTAAGTGGCTTAAAGAAAAAAGTTTAGGATGAGCAAAAAATGTGACATTAGAGTCTGCTGTTCACTAGTACAGTGTTCTAATAATTCAAGACTGGCTATTTCACATTTAACAAATTCTTTAACAATCTACAAATTTTATTTGAGTACTCTCAAAACAACATACGCCTGCTTCCTGAATGCATGATTCAAAGGATGACACGAGAAAGCACTTACAATAGGCCTACATGAATGATGAAATCATGTTTGAACCATATACCTGACACAAGTTTGTGAATACTGTATTTGGTTTACTACTCAACACTGTGATCATGTTAAAATATAATGTCTACAAGGAAACAAGATGACATGATTAGGCCTTCTGTTTAACAGTATTAAATATAGATAGGAGCATATAAAGCAACAGATTCAGAAAGTTCCTACATCCTACTTCGTGTGATATATTTACATGACAAATGATCTGTTTAGAAACATATGCAATTTTCTCAGAATTTATTTTAAGTCTATAAATATAGCTCTTCAGTAGATAGCTGTATTGCTTACTTGTTCTTTCAAATTAACTGGTATTATCACTCACAACTTATGACAATAGAAGCAAAAATTTCGATTTACACGTAAAACATCAAAAGCTAAAAATTCTGACAGGAAATGATGTAATGAATTTATAAATAAAAATTAAAAAAATAAAGATCAAATCTTCAAGATACAAAATACATAATTCTATTAGTCTGTGGCTAATTCTGATTCAAAAGAAGAGGAAAAAAAGTTAAATTAGAGTATTAAAAGTACAATGTTCAAGAATTAAATACACCCATTCACTGCATATATCATCCTTTTGATTAACTAAGCATTGATTTTCACACTTTATATAATACAATTTATTGTTTATTTAACTTGTGTTACTATCCTCCTCTCTAAATTGTTCATCCACTGACATTAACATTTTTCCTTTGATTACATAATTATATCTATACTTTATACTTCATCTTCCTGATATCTATTTCTTTAGTTCTCACAAAAGAACAAGATCCTTTGAAAGCTGGAACAATATTCCTCCCCATGTGTTTCTTATTCCTTTTATTATTGGTTTGAAACTTAAAAACGTTTTGTTTGTTAGCTTGATTTTCTGTTTATTTGTACTGGATGAACAATATTCTAAATTCTTAGCAGTCAGCTCTTCCCGACCAACTACTAGTAAGTCCATTTTCATGTTTTAGTCAATATGTTAATAAAATAAATCTGCTAAAAAGAAATTACTTAAAGAAACTAAGAGTATATATTTCTAATTTATTTATGTTACAATTGAGAAGTCTACTGTTAGATTCACTGTGTTCGAAGTAATAATTACACATTAAAAGTGAATATTTACTAGCAAAATAAGCAAAACACTACTATTTTCAATGTTTTTTCTCACTGCATGTCAGTGATTGTGAGTTTGCTTGAATTTTAAAGTTGGCAAATATTACAGGTCGAGTATACTCAAATATGCATGTACCACCCATATGTTTAATTGGACACAATTTTCAAAATCTCACAGGCTAAGCTTATATGAATTTGAGACCTGTTTATTCAAAATATAAAAGGATAAAATACACGCATGTTTATAGAATTACTTTACAAAATATCTTTTTAAATGGGTTATAACAATTTTAAGTAAAGATTTTCATGAGATACTAAAAAAATATTCAAATTATAGTTGGTCAGAAAACCAAAACAAAACAAGATCATATTTTTTTTGGAATATACAAGTTTATCCTACACTAGATAGATTATGCACATAAGGTTTTGGTATGAAATTATAAAAGATTAACATACCTCCAGCTGCTTTCTCAACAAATGTAAGATCAGTGTCAAAATTAGCAACCTCTGGAAAGTGAAAGTGGATAACATCCACAATGTAATGTAGCAAAGATATCTTACGGTCAGCACTTTTGGTATCCCCGAGCTATTTGAAGAGAAGAGTACAGAATTCAATATATTTTTCAAGAAACTTAGAATTTATCAAATTTGCAAGGAAAATTGGAATAAAATGGTCATACAGTTCTCAGTGTGCTACATACAGTTTATTTAAGGGAAGGCTTGATAAATATTTGAATGATAAGGGTGGCTCTGAGTATTTCAATTTTATTTTAGTTTTAATAGTGGATAGGATGGCTTAGCTGGACCACATTATATTTAATTTACAAAATTTTGTGTTCATACTAAAATGAAAATTTAAGTCTAGATAAAAAAATATATTTGTATCTAGTTGAAAAAAAATCTGTCCAAAACATTTAACCTTTATACTATATCAAATGGTTAAAAGTCAGGATGAATATATTTCAACACCACCTGTTGTTTTCCCTCGGGGGTTACTAGATTTAAACTATTTGTCTATTGTTTCAGTTAAATGTTTAACCTTTTATACCTAAGCATCACTTTTATGGCTTTTTTGGCTTATAAACATAAAGAAATTAACCAAAATTATTTTTATAGAAACAATAATGAGTAAATAATAAAATAATACCACAGTTATAAAGTAGATGCTGAAAAAACCTTTATGTACAATTGCAGTACCTCAAAATATTTTTATAGTCAGTAATCACTTAGATAGAATACTTTTATAACTACTAGCTGTCTGTGCCGACTTTTAATGACTCATATCTATAAACAGTTTACATTTATAAATAAATCATAAATTTTTTAAATATTTATATGCATACAAGTATTTTCTTCCAAACTATCAGTCAGTCACAAATGTCCCATAATAACTAAATCTTAGAAACTTAAATATATTAATTTACTTCTCATCTTACAATTCAAAACAAAATTATACGTTTTAAAATCCTGAAAAAAAAAAAAAGGTATAAAAAATTATTTTTGACATAACTGATCAGCATGAATTAAATTTAATCCTGGTCAGTACAAAGAACATCTACATTATGCTTTAATGTTCTTTATTGTTTTAATAAAAACAAAAATGTATCTTGCTGGAGAATATGCTCTCTGTTATTTTGGTATCAAGCATATTATTGTACAACAAGGCACAATGAATTTCTAGATTTGGGAATTTTGATTAAAAATTTATATTTTTAAAGCCCGTTCAATGTTTATCTTTTCTTGGGAAGTAAAGTTTAAAAGCAGGTTAGCCAGAATTTCCAAGTCACACTATGACATAAGCTTGGGGTGTTTTGATGAAAAAGGTTATATTTTAAAAAGTGTATATAAAAGGCATCTTTCTAGCACAATAACATGAAAATGAATTTTGAAAAAAAGTTTTGAAAAAATACCAAGGGTTAGTTAGACCTTGGTAAAATTGATGAGAAAAAAAAATTGTTTTCTTTGAAAACTCAAAAAGTGCCTATTTTAAAGCAAAATTAAATGTGAAATCTTCCATTGTGTATATTTCTAATAAAAACAGCAAGCCTGAAACATTAAAACTACTAGCCTTGCTTGACCTGTCACAAAAAATGACAAGCTGGAGTTTTGTAAAAAAAATCCCGGGGGCCCCCACCCTTTCTTTAGTGAGTGAGTTTTGTTCACCAACCTTCCCTCTTCATCATAAAATAAAAACAATCACAAACTGAGAAAATAAAGACATTTTTCAAGTACACTCTAAAAAAATAAATAAAAATGGTGCAAACTTAAATCAAAAATGACTCATAATACGAGCTTTACACACACACATACAAAATGACAAACGACTTTTATATATATATATATATATATATAAATAATAGTATCACACCAAAGTTCATATAAATTTATGAATATCATATCAAACTCCACAATACACTAGAAAAAAGACCTCTAAAAGAGTAAAAAAAGTTGGAAAAAGCAACATTTCACAAACACAAAAAATTAAAGAAACTTATCAGAATGCATTTTGCTAATTATGTTATATAATCTAAAAATTATGATTTAAACACCAAAAGAAGAAGCAGCACTCAAAATCAATAGGGCTAAGGTTTATGATAAGATTATATCACAAACTTTAAACCAAAAATTTAAATTCAAGTCTCATCATTAGTTAGAAGTAAGGGTAATACATTTGTAAAAAAGAAAGTAAAGAAAAGAAAAATGTTTTATCCAAAAAAAGTAATAATAGAAATGAAAAACTTCATTAAAAACCTAATAAAAACATATGAATTATGGTCAGTAATCTCTAACATATGTGGAGCATTACCAAAAGACAACTGGCTTTTATATATATATATATATATTAGAGGTCAAAAGAGGTCTGCACTGCGATATGCTTACTACAGTACACTGGATGGGATGAAGTTCACAAAGGTATCTTGATATTTGTGGAACAAAAACCACCTTGAAAATTTAATAGTTAAAATCTTAAAATTGAATACATTGATAGGGATGAGCATTGGCATTTATATGCAATAACACCAATTATTTATCTATCTATTCCATTTCAAACAATTATTTGCTACATCTAACTGTAGTAAATCACCAGATTTAAAAGTGTATATTTTTAATAACAGATGAAACCTTCCACTTTGCAAGTCACCTAGTAATTTTGTAAACCAATCAAAAATTAAAACAAGGGTTTTTTCCAACACAAAACTGTTTACATAGTTTATTTATTTACACAAAGTAACTTATTACTCAGTCTTAAATGGTTAACACTTACAAAAAGCTACTTACAGAATCTAAACTCTGTAACTTGAAGCCATATGCTGGTCCACGCTTGGCACTGTTCATGTAATTTCCAAAAGCTAAAATAACCTGAAACAAAAGACTAAAGCATTGTTTGGCTTGCACGTATTTTTAAACTACCCTTCATAAACACTTTACCTAATAAAAACCTGAATGTATTAAAAGCCTGGTTAGGTAGACACTTTCTAAAGTTAACTATATTCATGATGTCAGAAAAACACATAGGTTCAAGAAGTATAAAATGATAAAATCCCTAGAACCTCAGCACTTTTGAAAGGTGGACGTTTCTTTGTCACTTTGCCCCTGAAGAATAAAAGTCCACTTTTCGAATGTGCTCGGGTTATAAAGATAACTACAAATATCCTTGTAATATATCAAAATATGGACTTGTTTAAAGTTTAAATGCTTTATTTTATAAAAATGGTGAAAAACTATTAATCTGACAAAAACACCACTTATTTACCCAAAATGGGGTGTGTAATTTGGTGACATTACACTATTCAAAAGAAGAGATGTTGTTTTAGTGACATTATGTAAGAATGCTTAACATTCTAGATTGTGCACTTATGAAAGTTGTTTTGGTTTCTAGAACTTATGCTTCTAGGAAAAATGTTTTTTTTAGTTTAAAATATTTTGTGAAGTGATGATTGATTAAAAATCTTTACATGAAAAACATATATCTATTTTTTAAATATATATGCATTTCAGTATACTTGTCATAAGAATGTTATTTAACTGACTTATTTTTAAAATGTACAGACTGTTACATAAAAAAACAGCTAAACAATAACATTTTTTAAAGCTTCCGATGTTAAGAAAGATACAGGTAAATCTGCTGTTTGGTCTAAGTGCTATTTGTCTTTTTCATAAAAAAAAACGTATTTGACCACGTACAGCCATGTAAGTATTCCATTATCTATTTATTAATAGGCACAAAGCTACACAATGGGCTATCTGTGCTGTGTCCACCACCATTATTCAAAACCCAGTTTTTAATGTTATAAGCTTTGAGAATGTAATAGAAAAGTTTCAATGATAATTTTTCTTGTTATTACTTATAATATTAAACTCAGAAACATTTTCCACATTCTGAAAAAACATTTTCATCTATCACAACTGATTGATCGCCTTAGACAAATATTTCCTGAAGTTTCCATTGCCTCCTTCCAGAAGAGTAAAGTCTTAAATACATCCTTGTTCATGAAAAAGTGAATTACACCACATCAAAAAATGGTTGTCATGTAATAAAGCTCATTGCCTAACCTAAAAGTTTATAAAAACCACCAATTATTTTACCGACAAATATAATCATAGACACTTTAAAATTACTAAAGTAATTACTTGCACAACACAAAATACTATTTACCTCAGTGTAAAAATGTAACCACCAGTACATAGGACAGACTCAAATGATTCTTAGAGTGTTTCAACAACCATAAATCTTCTATTAACTCCAAAAAAAAAGACCTTCCTGTTGCCGAACACTTTAGCCAACCTTGTAATTCTATTTAATGATGTGATTCTCATAAACCCTGAAACTGGTTTCAAAACAAAAGATGATGGAGAGATAAAAGAAGGCTATTGGACTGCAACTTTAAATACTATTGAACCTTGTGAAATAAATGTAGATCCTGGACTTAGTGATTTCTGAATATTATTTTGTTCTGCCAGAAAAATAAGGTTTAATTTTTTGTCCATGTAGTTTGAGTCTCAATTTTTACACCTAAATGTCTCTAATAATTATTATTTATTTATGATAATTTCCATGTGATCTATTTAATTATATCTGTTTAACATTTCCCTTTTTTAATCAATCTTCAAATCTCCTTCTATTTTTTCAATTTATGAATACTCAGAGTCGTTTTTTCTAGATCTTGCCCATTTTTTCTTTTTAAAATAATATATCTCTGATGAAAAACACTTATAACAATACACTGAATGCTACTCAAAACACTTCTGGATTTCTAAGCTGGCCTGCATGACATAATTCAAACTTCATTTTATCTCACACACTGCTTTACACTGTCATTCCAGTTTGCTCCTGAAGAAGAAGTGTTCACCATTTGAAAACACTAGGATTATAGGGTATAAGATTTTTGTGCTAAGCTGATTTCTTGAACCTACACGTTTTTCCAGGATATTTTTCTTTTTCTTCATTTTCCAAGAAATTTCCAGACATGGAAATTAACTTTGAAATTTTTCAGATGTTCCAGAACAAGTGGATGTGTTATATATTTTTGAAATGAAACTAAATGAATACAACAAAATTCTATAAAAATTATAAAGACACATGAAGAATATAAATTCTAAACTTTTATAAGAATTACAAAGACATAAAATTTTTTGTTTTTGTTTTTCCAAAAGTTTTTTTGTTATAACATCCAGTGAAAAGTGAAACTGCTGAGAGGAGATAAATAATATTGGAGTAACAATAAGAATACTTTCAACAATAAAGACAGAATGTTCAAGCTACAAAGGATAAAAATACATCCAGTCTGAATTTTTTCATTACATCTCACCTCAAGTAGTTTCCTTATTTTCTTGGAGCTTTTGATGGATCTAGAGGCAGTAATGAGAGCATGGACTTGCTGTCAAAGATAAAAAATTCAGCTAAATCACTTCATTAATTACAAGTATAACTTTTTAGGTGCAGCAAAAAACGTGTTAATAAAAAACTACAGGAAACCAAAAAGAAATCACGATGCCTTAAGTTCTGTGTCAAGTTAAAATTCTTGCTCGAATAAAACTTTTTACTTTTCATAAAGAAATATGAAGTTTAAATACATCTCATAATTTACTTGAAAACAAAATTTAAAGTAGAACATAATATTTGCAGTGAGATAAGACATAATAAAACATTTTTTTATTTTCTTCAATTTATATAAAATTAGGACTTTTTTAAAAAAAGGATTGCAAGCATTTTCAGTCAGGTCTCTTAATCACCCAGTTTTTAATTTTCTTACATTGTACATTCATTCTTTCATTAAATTTGAAATGAATTCAAAATTGATGTCTGGGGTTTAACTACTAGCTTCATTTTTTGTTGTTTCAAAATTCACAAACAAATGAATTTATTAATCCACATTTAACCCAGTAAGGTTGTTTTATGGATAAAATTAGTTTATTATGAAATTCAAATGTACACTATACCCAAATATTACAGAAAACTAAATTTAAATAATTCCACTAAATACACAGCCTTTTTTATGAACTTTAAAGTATAACAAACCAGGAAAAAATTACTTTATTATCTTATTAAAGTGACTAAATCCAGGATTTCTACAATCCTCACCAGGATTCTGAAAGTCCATCATCATTTGTTGCGACTCTACATAGTACAACATGCGAGTTTTTGTACAAGATGTGCACATTTCTGGTTCTATAACACTCATCTCTGAGAATATATTAATATTCGATATTGTAACATATAAATAACAAAAAACAACAACAACTATACTACATACCGGGATGATTAATTGCAAATTTTCTGAAAAGCTAGAAATGTAACTTAAAATGTTGAGCTTCTGTGACAGTCTCTCTATTTTTGTAAGCTGAAATAAAGAAAAAAATTTACACTTTAAAAAAAAATACTTAAGAAATTATATTCTAGATGTTTCACAATACTTACATTCTTATACACAATTAAAAAATCTGTGGCATGTATAACAAATTAATCATGAAGAATATTTTTTTCACTGGCAATATATGATAATACAAATAGTAGTAGAACAACTGGCACATCATATTTGAATTTATTACCAAAATAATTTCATTGACTAAACACAAATAACAGATTTTTTTTTTTCATTATATATATACAACACTAAGAAAACTGGGCCATTAAATATCATAATTCTATGATCATCCCTGACATTTTTTTTCAATGATATTTATGTATTTTTGGAATTCTACTTGTGTTTCTAGTATTACAGACCTGTAATATAGCCGATAATGGAGTAGTATAGAGCGATATTGTCAGTTATTGAGATTTTTTGTTTAAAGGCAGAGATCTAAACTGATTCAGATAATTTTTAGTCACTTTGCATCACTACTTTCTGTTCTTAATAAAGCATCATTCCAGTGTTTGAGTAAAACACTACTCAAGTTCAATTTTATTACAAAGTGAAATAGTTACATTTATACCTACTGTGACCAATTTATTATATATTTATATAATTCTTTGAGATATTAAAATTAGTTTAGAAAAGGAACTTAGTTTTTTAGTCAAATATAATGGAGAATAGTGGGACTCATAGAGAAAAAGGGTCAGTAAAGACATACACAGACCCATAATGCATTTAATATCAAGGTAAAAGCTAATGTTACTTTTTTAATTATCTTATGAAGTAAAATTTTTCACCTTTTGACACTTCAGCAATATTAAGACAATACAAACAGTCAGTTTTGACAAATGAAACAAAGCAAATTTCATATGTTTTCTTCAACTCAAGATTGCGGATATTTACTTTTTTTTTGCAAATATTGTGCAAAATCTAACACAATAGTAGTACTTTAAAAGTAAAATGTATCAACACAACTTTTTTCCATTAATTATTTTAATATTGCAAAGTTTAAATGTTATGTCTTGTCATACGAGCAGTAAAACTGCAACAACTAATAATACTCCTCAAAAAAATCATTTGTTATAAAAAAGTTTTAGCTAATATGCTTTAATGCATTACAAAAACTACAGAATGGGTAATTGTATTCTAAAATAGCAATGATATGGTTATTTTTACATTTTAATAACATTAGATGTCTTTTTATTTATTAAAAGTTTTGGCTAGATATGAATAATAAACTGGATAAGCATAATAAAAAACAGATTACCTGTAACAGGAACTTATCTTCATCTGTGAGAGCAGTGACTGGCTTCTTCTCTTTTTCATACTCTCGGTATGCTTTTACCTGAATGGTTAATATCATTGTGAAGTTATAACATCAATAAAGGATTATCAGCTTGTAATTCTAGGATTAAGAACTAGCTCGAAGCAACAGCTGCTTTTTTTTGGTCAGTACACTGAAATATATCACTTATTACTAAAACAAGTTAAAGTCATATATTTAAAAAAAAAAATCAATATAATATTCTCATAGAATCCCAAATAAGTAATATCACACAAATGTGTTTTATAACAAACATATTTATGTTTCTACAAACCTCTTTCTCATTTGGTACCATTCGCAGTAGGATTTCAATACTTTCATGCGAGAGTACATTAAGATCAAAACTGTTGATAGCACGCACTACCACATCACTATTTAGTTCCATTTTTCGACTGGAAATAGCAATATTTCGAAGTCGATTATGTTCAAGTAAGGTAACTTTCTCAGGAACCTACGGATGAGATAAACCATAATTTTATTTTACTGACAAAGACAAGCACCTAATGCCTTATAACAAGGACAATTTAATATCTAATAACAACTGCCAGTTTACTTATAAAGCATAGTTACCAAAGTTACTGTACACAACAACAACAAAACAGAAAAACAATTTGTTTGCTTATTTTAGTGCTAAGATTAATAATAGACTATATGTGTTGCCCACCACAAGGAATTTAATCCCTGTTACAAGTTTGGATGTTTCTTAGTTTCTTTGTAATTAAGCACAAAGCTAAACAATGGGCTATCTGTGCTCTGCCCACCAAGGGTATCGAAACCCGGATTCTAACGTTGTAAGTCCACAGACATACTGCTGTGCCACTGGGGGGCAGCAAGTTTGGAAGCTTACTGTTTACTCACTTGGAGAGGCAGAAAGAGAAAGCATCAGTCATTATGGCTCTCTTTCTTGAATGCTACATTTTACTCCAAGGAAGGTTTACAGTCAAGAGATAAGGAGGTTTGATTTTTACTTATCCATTTTATTTAACTTCTTATAGTATATTTGATATAATCCTTCATATAATAGTTTCCTTCCTTTGAAAATTTTGCTTTAATGAAGTATTTAATATTGTGTCTGTTTAATGAGAAACTTATTATCCAAATAGTTGAAATTATAACATATATTTTGTGAATGTTATAAAATTACTCTTGTATGAAGTGTAGATATAGTAATAATTGATAATTACCATAAATATAATGTTGCATAGAGATCACATGCTTTATTTACCTTGAAACGTTTAGTACCAAAAGCATCATCTGTTTGATCATAAAATCCTCCTCGTTGCCAAAGTTTAAACTTCTCCTCAAAATGTAAGAAATCTATTACCTAAAGTATTAAAAAAAAAAAAAGAGTAAGCACGGTCGACACTAAAGTTATAGAAAACAAAATTTTATTGCTTAGATTGCCACATTATAAGTAATAATAGAACAAGAAACTGGAATGCTCTAGTATGCTGAGACATTTTCTCAACTGTAAAAATTTTATCATACAAAAAGCAAAAGCCCTGTATTTCTAGTACAGACAGTAATACGACTAAATAGAGCAAAAATTAGTTACTAATTAATGTAATATACAAAGCATATATTCAAATTATTCATTGAATTTTAAGCCTTCCCATGGTCATGTTACAGTCCAAGAAGTGAACTCAATGATGTTTCAAAGTAAAATATTTTATGACTTTTGTTACTGAAAAAACCCTTACAAAAAACTGATAATTTTACATTACTTTCAAATAGTTTTAAAACAACAAAATTCCTGTTTTCAAGCCATATTTTTATAATATTAGCAAATTTTAGTGCGTAACTATCATAGTTATACTAGTTTATTTGTTTATTGTTAAGCACAAAGCTACACAATAGGCTATATGTGCTGTGCTCATCACAGACTTATAAACCCTCAGACTTACCACTGGGCTAACAAGGGGTAGTTATAACGTGACAAGTTTTCCATTTTTGTCAAACTTTAAATACAAATTAGTACAATAATGAACTGGAAGAAATTAAAAGAAGTTCATAAACAGTTTTAAAAAATCTCAACCCCTTCCCTTAACATTTTATTCTAAAGCCTATTAACCCAATTATTAACATAAAAACAATTAGTATGTTAAGGCTGATAACAAAACATATCCCTGATGATGATTCCAAAAGTGGGTTGAAAGTTTGCTTAAATAAAACAAACAAACTGGGATTACATGTCTGAATGTAGTGAAAATCCATTTTTAAGAATTTTCATTCCAAATAGAATTCACATTTCCTCTGTATAAAATATTATGCACATTTTTGAAAGGTAGTTGTATTTTCTTACCTTATACAACTTCTCCTCATCTAATTCATTAAACACAGTTCCTTTTACTTGGTTGGGTTTTAAGGCTATCCAGTTTAGCAAAGGAAGCTTATATTTGGGTTCAAATTTCTTCTTTATTGTCATAGCTAAGAAACATCAAGTTTTAAGACAGTATGGTTATCAAGGAAAGAATTATCATTTCATGACAAGATGAGAATGATATCAATAATACAAATAAATGTAAATTTTTTTAAACCTTTGCTTGTACTAATTATATTTGCACCACAAATATAAAAATGCATAGGTATACATGCATACTTTTCTATCACCAAAACCAATACAAAGAAAGTCTTAAAACGTTATAATTTTCCTATACTGAAAATATATTTCCAATAGATATTTACCTCTTCTCACATAAATAGCTATTCTTGTTCAGTCCTGCCCTCTATATGCAAAAAATGTTTTTCACATGCCACAAGCCTTGAGCTTCCACGATCAATGTGGTTCAACTGCATCTCACATGCAAATCATCATGTGACAACCCTCCACCACAAGTGGAGTGTGACACACCCTCCTGACGCATGTGACTCGCTCTATTTGATTCTATTGAACCATCACTTTGAGTTTTGGCAGAAAAAGGAAGCATCGGTTTTCAGTAAGGAGGAAGAATAAGTGTGAGAGGAGGTAAGTACCAATTGGAAATACATTTTCAGCATAGGAGAATTATAACTTCTGATAAGGTACATTACCTCCACTCACAGAAATAGCTATAATCCCACACTGAATAAGTGGAGGGACCGATGTGAGGGAAAGAAAGAAGCATCCTTCAAAAGTGTCCAAAGAACATCCAAAAAGGAGGGATCCTCGCAGTAGAGGATCATATGTGAGAGACCACACTATGAGGTATACTTTACGGCCAGTGTGAAAAGAGTGATGCAGACATGGGTGGAAAAAGGGAGGAGCACATTCAAAAAGGAGAGAACAATGATTGGATAGGGATCTGAACCACTTGCTATTGGAATCTCGATCACATAGATGAGTGTAATGTGGGTGAGAGTAAAAATGATGTGCCCCAAGGTGTAGAGTGGCTAGGGCATGATGGACTGTACTCGAGAAGTCAACTACAATCCAAAACTTAGCCAACAGGAACTCACATCCGTGTAGGGGTACAAAAGAGGATAATACTATCTTCACCTCAAGTTCAGCAGACAGGAGGGAAATATCATACCCACCGATCTGAGGACAGGACATGTGATAGCAAAGTGATAGAATGTTTGACTGATTGGGGAATCCAACACCCAGATGATCGGAATAATGAAGATGTCCCTGTATTGTAAAATATCTCACTCAAAACCAGACAGGAACCACCTCAGCACAGTAATATCCTTAGTATATGAAAATCTTCGAAGGATGGCACAAGAGGAAGAACTTTAGTGACCTGCATGATCATCCACTGTGACACACAATATGGTAGCAGTGAACCTGAATCCAACTGAGTGAGGGAACAGACACCTGTAATACATGTGTGAGAACTTATGTTGATTGTTACAGCTCTGAATCTATAACCCAGTTCCTGAGAGCTGACATCCACAACAGTGAATCCAACTGAGCAAGGGAACAGACACCTGTAATACATGTGTGAGAACTTATGTTGATTGTTCCAGTTTTGAATCCAAAACCCAGTTCCTAGGAGCTGACATCCATATGGGGGTAGGATGATGGATCCCAATCGATGGGGTGAACTGGAATTTTGACAGCTCCCTCCATAACTACATCATCCTCTTGAACAGACCTGTTCAGAGATGGAGTGTCAGTCAAAAGGAAATCTCGTCACCTACACCTGCAGAATACTCTCAACTGAATGGCTTCATTATTGTTTGTATCATATATCACTATCACATTCAGGATGATGCCTCCATGGTCCACCACCATAGAACTAGAAAGTGGTGTAAGGACTCCCATACTCCACTAGAAGAAAAAGGGAGGAGAAAATTCGGTGGAGAGTCCTCAGAAACAAAATTAATTGTACTTAGTATAAAATACAGTTAATCACAAGAATGAAAAAGTCATTATATTTTAAAATTAAGTAGGTGTATATTGACAATAAAAATTAAGTAGGTGTATATTGACAATAAAAATTTAGTAGACAGTATTTGTTGAAAAAACAATATAGTTAACCTAATTTACAAGTTACCAGTAAGATGAATGATAGGTAAGCCTAAAATAACAAAAGACACATGTTAAGCCTAATCTGACGTTTTAGGACAAAGGATATCACTAAATGTTAATTAGAAAATCCTATCTTTACAAGAAGTAGGTACAAGTCGAACTAAATATATGTTATCAAAAGCAAAGAACTACAAATAATAATACAAAAATAAAATTATTCAAAAAGCTATAACAGTATAATAGCTTATCTGTTCAAAGTTGGTGGACTATAGTCCAAATGTGTGGGCCCCCAAACTTGAGACCCAATGAAGGTCAACTCATATAATGATCAATCTCCCAGTGTATTAAAGCTGACAATTCCTCAGTCAAGTATTGCTACCTGAATCATGGATAATTGTGTTGGTAGCAAATGATAAATTTTCGAGGTGGAAACATAAGCTTTGGTGGAGAGTTGTTGCATGATGATTTGCATATGAGACACAGTAACCACACATTGATTGTGGGGTACGTGGGAGCTCAAGGCTTGTGGTATAAAAAAATTTTTTTTGCATATACAGGGCAGCACTGAATGAGAATAACTATTTACGTGAGAGGAGGTAATGTACCTTATCGGAATTATTAGCTTTTTTTGAATATTTCATTTAACTAAAAATTTAATAAAAATAATGAATGAGCTAAATACTTCCAAACAAAAACATAAAAACTATGATTATATTTGTAATCTACTTGTTAACTAACTTTAAAACATTGTAGCATTTTAAATTAAAATACCCACATGCATATGCTATCAAAATGAAATATCAGAAATACACACTTTGTATGAAGAAAAACATATTTCTGATTAGTTAAATGAAGTATAATCAACAACCTGCACATGTTTAAAGTTTAGCTGTTCACCTAGTATTTGCTAAGCTGATAATTTTAATTCACACACACAAATAATATTTTTTATTCAAAGATCTCTTTTGAAACATCTCTCCCATAAAATTTTGAACATTTAAAGTTTGGATATCGATAAGAATAATTGAAAGAAGACCCACATGTAATAATACAGCAATTTTGTTGCCTATTTTCAATTTCAAACTAACTCTCCAAACTACTGAAGTAATGTATATATTTAATACGAATTCTGAGCCTGCATATGCTTTATACAATGTATTAACTTTTGTGATTATTCAAGTCAGGTTACTTCAATGACACCTGGCCAGATCTTCAATTAGATATTTAATAATACTGGATAGATTTTCAATTTGTTGTTGAGTGAAACAGTTAAATTTTTTTCTCACTTTACTAGTAGTGTAACACATTCTTTAAAACAATACTATTTTTAATACACAAGTACTTCAAAAACAAAACAAAATGTAAAAAAATACTTATCTTGTAAAAGATTACTTATACAATGATTGTAAAAATGTACTTATATTTGACATATGTCACTAAAAAATGTGACAGTTACAGTGAGAGGACCTTCTTTACCACATAACGATTAGTGCATACAAATTTATATTCTATCATGGGGGTTGAAATTTAATAAATTTTAGTAATATAATGACAGCTGAAACAAAGCATCTATTCTACTTACTAGCTAATATGTGATGAGAGACTAAAACACTGAGATAGTTTCAAACTATTCTGATAATTTGTTTTACACTGACCATTCTCTGGACAGGGCATCTGTCCTGGTGGAGGAGGTGGTATGTTTGCTGATCTCTTAGTATTTGCTGGTGGGGGAGGGGGCGGAGGAGGAGTAGCAACAGGTGGAGGAGGAGGTGGGGGTGCAGGGCCAAGAGATGGCACTGTTGTAGGTGGAGCTTTTCCAACTTCAGACTTAGTTGAACCTGCAGAACACAAACAAAAATAATGCATCCTTTGTTATAGAGCTGTTACTATTTTCTTTCCCTAGCTTCTAAAAGATTTTAAGTGAGAGTTTTTTTTTAGAGAAAAAAACAAATAGGTGAAATTACCTTTTTTTATATTTACATTATGTTCTATTGTGGAGTTTCTCAGCTAAAGAAATTTCCTTTGGTCATGAAACACTAACCTAACTGATAATAATTCATGATGTACAAAAAACAGATTGGTTCAAGAAGTCAGTGTGTAAAATTCTGTCATTTGGACAGCCGGTTTTAAATCACTTAAATAATTTATCTCACATGCAAACTTCTTTCACAAAACAATCAAGTTTATCTGTGATAAATCGCCTACCCAGATTAACTTTCTTGATGTCACCATTTTTCTAAAAGATGGAATTTTACACACTGACATGTACAAAAATCCTATAGATGGACCACAATACCTTCACTATAAAAGCAGTCACCCTTCTCACACTAAACAAAACATTACCTACAGTCAAGCTCTTAGAATAAAGAAAATATGCTCAGATGAAACAGACTATAGAAAATACACCAAGGATCTAAAACAAAACATGGTACAAAGAGGATAAGGATACCGAAATCGACAGACAAATTGAAAAGGTTAACAACACTCAGTGGAAAAACATCCTAAATCAGAGCAATACTAAACTTTCAAATATAATTCCTCTTATTATTACCTATCAGTTTAAACTCAGAATCGTTTCATTAATTATGAAAAAACATTTTCATCTCCTACAACTGAATGATTCCTTTAAACAGATATTTCCTGAAGTTCCCGTTGTCTCCTTCTAAAAAAACAGAACTCTAACAGATATCCTTGTTCACATGAAAGTGACTTATATCCCACCCAAAAATGGTTGTCATCCATGTAATAAAACCCATTGTCAAACCTGCAAGTTCATAAAAACCACTGACTCATTTTCTGACAAGCACAATTAAAGAAACTTTAAAATATCCAGAGAAATCACTTGTGAAACAAAAAAAAAAACAATCATTTACTTTATACAGTGTAAAAAAATGCAATTACCAATATGTAGGACATACACAAACAACTCTTAGAGAACATTTCAACAACCATAAATCTTCTATTAACACCAAAAAAGATCTCCCCATTGCTCAAAACTTTAACCAATCCAGTCATTCCCTTAACGATGTTACTCTCCTCAGAATTGAAACAGGATTTGAAACTAAAGCAGATAGAGAAATAAAAGAAGCTTATTGGATCTTATCTAAACACTGTTCTACCTTTCAGAATTAATCTAGATCCTGGAATTAGTGTTCTCCATTCATTGGTTTCATCACTGTCAGAAAAATAATTTTTATTCTTTGCTTATTTTTTTCATGTAATGTGAATGCTGAATTTCCTAAAACTTACTATTTATTTAAAGATAAGTTTCCATACCTGTTTTTATAAATTGATTAGCATAACATATTTTTTTCAATCAGTCTCCAGGTGTCACCTATATTTTACTTAAACACTTAAGTATAGTTTTAAATACACATATATTTAGCCATTTATAAAGTAAAATATCCGTAACACCTTTTCACATACACTCTTGCCATTGGCTTCATTGTACCGGAAATGAGATGATTACAACAGTACATAGAGAAATAGACTAAATGTTTCCTGGAAACCTGGATGACCTTCAAAATGTCACTAAACTCCCTTTATATATATCACTCATTCGATTACACCACCATTCCCAGTTTGCCCCGGAAGAAGAAAGGTCCAAACTATAGATATTTTCTACATAGATATATGTACAATTCCAAACAAAAAAACAAGGATCCTCAACACATCTTCTCTAAAAAAACCTTCTTTTTTGTATCTCTATAAAACAACTTTATTCTATTACTGAAATGGTATTTCATATTTAGCTTAAGTAAACTTTATTGTAATAAATTACAATTAGATTTTCCAACAATTTTTGCATAAAGATTTAAAATACCAAACATAAATAAGAGAATACTTTTTAAGGTAGTAGATATATACTCGTTCACCTCTTGGCAATGTGTTCTGAAGAGTTTCTAGCTCTACCAGCTTTGATTCTAACATGCTTTGACGTTGTCGAGATTCTTCTTCCTTTTTGTTGTTCTCTTGACGTAAAGTGCTCACTTCTTCAACCATTTCATTTAATCTCTCCTGTAAGACATTTATTAAAAAATGTTTAAACTTTCTAAAATGATTCCTTCTAAAAAATAAATACAATAAATCTATAACTGCTCAAGAAGTCTATTCAAAATATAACTTATTGACTAAGTGGTGTGTGCAACATTTTAAAAGTTTACATAACATCTATTTCTAGTGATTTTGGCAATGTCCTTTTGGAATATAACTGCAAGAATTCATTAGTTTAGTATTACATTTGTGTCAAATTTAAGTTTTTGGATATGATCTGATGTTTGTTGTATTTTATAAGCCTGTAAAGTTGTATTTTCCCAAGAGTAATCACCAGGAGTTGGTGAACAGAATTATTTTTAGTGGAAAATTGTCATCGTTGATACACTCTGATGACAGGTGTCTTTGAACAGTTGGTTGAAGAAATTACCTTTGAATTAGGTGTTCCTACTTGATGATTTCCCACCCTCATATATTTTTGAAGGCCAAAAATATCCTTACTCTTACCAATTTTGTTGCAGATTAATCATGATATGACTTTCTTTTTCATATTTATATCTCGCCTTTGATACATCATATGATTAATCTTTTTTTAAAATGCAAAAAAAGTTTACCTACAAATGCTTATGTGATGAGTCTTACACTAGTCAGTGCACCATTCTCATTTCATAAGTACAATAACTATAATCTAAAAATATTCTACAGAAATAAAAAAAAATACCAATTAGTACCTGAAACTCATTCTTTTCTTTGATGATGTCTTCTAATAATGTTTCTCGCTCAACTGAAAAAAAAAAAGAATAAAAGGACAGAAAGTAATTTTTCGTACTTCATATTTATTTTAGCTCAGTCTTGTTTTATAACAAATAAGAGTTAAATACAACTGTGTATTGAAAATATCAAGTACTAGTATTAAATACAATGACAATAAATCTGTATGTTAGGTCTCATTTTGAATACATTCTTAATGCAAGACTTAAATATTTTATAACCGTTATCAATAATACATTTGATCCTGAAAACTTGATGCAGGAAAGTCTGCTAAATACTGAAGATTATAATTCAAATTTGGAAAATGGAAATTAAAGAAAATGTTTTTTTTATTTGTTTACACATGGAAAGGCCAATCAAAATTACTAAAGGATTTTAGTATTTGTTTAAATATTTTACAAACTATGTTAATATTAGGTGTTAAATGTTAATGAAATCTTTATAATTAAAAGAGTAAAATGTGTGCATGTGAGGAAAGCTTTTTAAACTTCATTAAACTATGCAAAAATTGAAATTTGGAGAAGGGAAGCATGGATGATATCACCATGTGTGCATGAGAAGCTCTTTAAACTTTATTAACCTGTACAAAAATGAAATTAGGAGTACGGAAGTATAAATGATGTCATTAAATGCATAAAGGAGGGATGAGTGTAGATAGTAATATGTACTGCAAAGGGAAATGTATTTGGGGAATGGATAGCCCCATCTCAGATAGCAATACTTATGTGTCAAGGTTTTGTGCATAAATTGCTTCATTTGTTTGTAGACACTTAAGAGTACCATCCTGTTGAATTTTAATACTTGCTCTCACTACTTGGGTTTTGAAAGTGTTGCTATATCTGGTGTGTCTGATAAGACAATCAGTTTGTTATTTTTGATCAGACAATTCAGCTCAAAGTGTCATTTGTACTGGGGGTGTTTGTTGGGTATTACATATTGTGGAATTAGTTTAACCACTTAGGTTTAATCTCGCAGTCACTGAGATGTCCTATGTGCCCATCAGATTCGTTCAGAAGTCTATGTACCTAAACTCATGTATGAGTAGTCTAGGTAGGCCACTTAACCATTTTAATTACTTTAAATACATAGTCTTGCCTTTACATTTTATAAATTATGTGCATTCAAAAACAAAATACCACAGCTAAAACAAAATTGTTTTGTATGCAAAGCACAAGTTTTCCCCTAATAATGACATCAAAATATTAAACAAAAAACATAGATTATAAAGTCAGGATATTACAACCACATAAGATAAAACAAAAAAATGAATCATAAAATAAAAAAGCTGATAGCATGAGTACTTTCAGAAAATGCAACTTGCTCTGAAAGAAGAACTACCTTCAAAAAATATTTTGGTTCTTATTTCGTGATAGATCAAGAAATGATATTTGGCTTTAAATTCATAAAAAATTTAACAAAAAAAAATCACACTTAAAAGTATTTATTTAATTTAATATATAATTTAAAATACTTCACATATTACATTAGACATATGAAACAAGTAGCTTCACATTTCCCTAAAACGAAAGACCACATTTAGACAATCTTGAACAAATCTCTTAAGTATAAATATACTTAATTCGTATATAAAAGCTTTTGGACGGTGGTATAGTGTGAGCAAAAGACAATAAAATATGCATGGAATATAAAGTGACATCTTCAAGCCATTAATACCCACATGGAGAGCTCAGTTATGCAAAATAAAGATGTAAAGTTTGTTTGGAACTTTCCCACATACAGGTACACAAGGGTTATATGTGCAGAGATATCTAATTTTCAACCAATAGACTAGAAGAAAAGTGGTTTGTCAACAGCATCAACTGACATCTTTTGGGATATTCTTGTCTAATCAAACACTGGGTCTTGACTGTGATCCTTACAGGGCACCTATGGCCACAAAAGCATGAAGAGCTATTTGTGGCAATGGGATGCAAATCATGAGCCTTTGGATTCACATTTTGGGCATGCTAATCACTGTTCCACACCCAACAATAGACGTAAAGTAAATAAGTATACACAAATGCTTTTAAATATAACTTTCCTTAGATAATATTAATGTAAATTGTAAAGTAAGTGAGAAAGCAAGAGTTTGTATATTTCAATCAACTAATTTGCATGCTCAATAAAATAAGTAGTAATCTTTTACCAAAAACTACACTGTTTTCATAGTTAATTAAACAAATCATTTCAGCTTATTCCATCTCATTAAAAATGGACAATTCCAAGTGTCCATGACCTGCCTTTATAAGTTTGAATTGTTTAGTTGTTACTACTGGTATCTAACTTCTAGCCTAAATATATTGCATTTCTCTATGTATACAATTATTATTTTACATTTATTTTGAAATTGACAAAATTAACCCATTTTATGACAAGCTACTACACTGAATATGCGGGTGTTTTAATGTTATAGAATGAAAGGCAGCAACACAATTACTGTTAGCTCTAACGTACACTGCAAAAGCTTAGGATATCTTTTTTTGTGGGCTTTCTTTTTTTAGTACAAATAGTACAAAGCTACACAATGGGCTCTCCGCTCTCTGACCATTGTGAAGAATTAAACCCCATAATTTAAAGTTTTAAGTACATAAACTTATCACTGACCCACCAGATGACCATAATGTGATATATTAATAGCTGTGTTTACAAGATCAAAGGCATATTCTGTGGTGTAAGATCAGATTAAAGGGCCAAGTAAAAGACTGAAGAACATATTATGCATTTAAAGCATTATAGGAAATGTTTTGGGATACTTCCTTGCAGTGTAAGCATCCTTCTGGAGTCACTGCCTGTTAAATACATAACAAGCATCAGATGCTGGAGAATGAAGAGCATTGAGAAAGTTTTGGTGTTGTTCTTTCTCTTCAGGAGTCTTGCTCCTGTGACTTTAACAGTAAGTCTATAATACAAAAAATTTAGGAAATGAATTAAATATCATTAACTTGTTTTCTTGATAACTTTGAAATTGTACCTCCATTACGATTCAAAGCATAGTGTTTTGGCAGATTAGCTTTGGCCAAAATTCCAGAATTTTTTTTTTTTTGCAATTAATAACCAGCAACGTATGATTATTTAGTTAAAGAAATTAAAACTGTTATTTAGAAAGTTAGTCTTCTAGATTAACAATGAAATCCTGATCTTAACAATTTGTTAATTGAATGCATTTTTGGAGGTTACACAATTTTCTTTCTTATTCTCATTTCATTGTCTGCTTGCACAAAATAAGTGAATGTTTATCTAATTGTTTCATTATTTAGTTTCATTGTTGCTACAATTGTAATTCTTATATGAAAGCAATAATATGTGAATTCATGTATGACAAAAAACAAAATAAGTAATATTATGTTCTGATCAAAGCGAACTACCTACATAGATCAAACTAAAAATATATACTTAGTAATATGTACAGCTAATTAAATATACTGTTCAAACTATATTACTATAATGATTAGAATACATTGTTTCAACAGTTTGGTATTCTTGTTCTTAATTGTATTTGTGGCAATAAACCAAATAATATCTCACTAAGTTCTACTAGCTTAGGTAAGTCCTAAATCTATATTAGCTAACAGTGAAGAATAATCATTATAATAAAATAACAAAACTGAAATAATAAAATATAAAAGTAGATATATTAAATATTCTAACTAGCACTATGTATCTGCAATGTGGTAAAAGTTTCACTAGGTTAGGCTGATGTCAAAGTATGAACTGGTTTTACAATTGAATGTGAACATACATTTCTTACAAAATACAATAATAATAGATAATTATTTTATTTTTTGCAATTTAGAAATAACCATATAAGAAAGCAAAAAGCATGATATGAAGTATTACACTTAAGTAACGAAAACATTTAAGTGAATAATAGATGCATAAAACACAATTTTCTGTAGATGGAAATATCTTACCTAATCTTGAATTTAGTTCATTTTCTATTTCCTGCTTCTCTTCAATAACCTAAGGAAAGAGCTGTTTTGAAAAATGCTTCATACTACACAATCAAGAACATGAAAAGAACCTGAATAACTAATAACGTATGGTAAGCCTCTATTCTTTCTTTTAGAAAACAACACAAGATGGGAATTGTAGACATGTTAGTTAGATTATGTTAGTGCTGCAATGTTTATCATTTGACATTAATCATTGCAGTCTTCAAAGACAACAAATCCTTGCATTAAAACATTTTTTTTCAGGCATTAACACGTTCAAGGCAATTTTATTTCAGACCTACCTATAAATAACAAAAAATTTGTGCTGTGTTGGGTGCATTTATATTCTTTTAAACTAGCAAGCTTAATTTTTGTTTTACTAGATTAAAATATTCTGTTCATATTTTATTGGGAATTTATATGTAGTTTAGAGATTTTAATATCTGGAATTAATTTTCACACATTATAAAATGTACAAATAATTCTGATTTAATGCATGTATCTTTCATAACCATCTAATTATACTATAATTATACATATATATTGAGAAAATAAAAATCAGTTGACTGACATGTGCATAAGTATTGAACTAATGCTTACCTCATGGAGACAAAATGAGCAATAAATCATGATCTACTATAAGAATATTTATCTACTGCTTAACTGGGTTGTATAGATGATTCAGTGTAGTATTTCTGAATAAACTGACAATGATTTATTACTTTCAGTCATTAGAGATAGATCAGCTACTTATAAAAGAAAGAAGCAATACTTTGACTATTTTGTTTTGATTTTGGTTATCAATTTCATATGTCTAACACATTTTATCTCTGTCATGTTACATTTGTCAGTTTACCATAGAAAAATTAGTACTCAAGGTTTTTAGTATAAAAACTTTGTATTTATACAATTCAATCTGAAAGAGTTTTACAAGTACCAAGCAAAGAATTTTAATAGTGTATGACAAAATATTAGGTCATCATGAAATTAATGTCGCTTTTTTAGATGAAAAGCCCGAACAATTTGTATATCAAAACATTTATTAAATGAAATAGTCTCCATTCTTATCAATGATGCTTTTTCATCTTACAATCAGGTTGTTAATGCCCTGATTACAGAAATCACTTGGTTTTGAAGCAAAAAACATGTTGATGTCCACTTTAACACCTTCCACATTTGCATATGTTTTCCCATTAAGATGATGTTGCAGTGAACGAAAAAGATGGTAGTCTGGTGGTGCCATGTCTGGAGAAGATGGTGGGTGGGGGAGAACTTCCCAAACCAACTCCATAATCTTGTGTTGCATCAAACATGCCACATGTCGATGTGCATTGTCATGGAGAAGAAGAATACCTTTCCGATTGATGAGTGAAGGGCGTTTCTGATGAAGGGTTTGATTTAAATGTTC